>NW_027507791.1:63457468-63711230 GCF_037356315.1 Lithobates pipiens
TACATGTAGCCAAGGCCCGGGCCTCTTTAGGCCTAATGGTGACCTCCAGAGTTAGGGACAGCTGACATCAATTCTGTGTAGAGTGGGTTACAGGGCATAGTGGGTGCAATGCAAGGTAGATTGATGGGTACCAGACACTTCTTGAATGCAAAGAGATTATTGTCTCTTAATATTACTGTGGGGGAGTGAGTTAGGGCCAGGACACCCTTTAGTAGCTAGAGTCTGCCAGTTAATACTGGAAGACTTCTATAGGCAGACAGACATGCAGGGAAAGGCATCCAGATAGACACCACATCTGCATGAGTAGGACCACTGTCTCCTATGACAAAAATCTTGTAATGGTTTCTAACAACGATTGAAATGAACTCCGCCACTTCTTCTACAATCTCCTATTGTAGAACTTCACTCAGCTGAGCTCCAAGTCCTTTACTAGACCAACAGATCCACTTGTCACTGGATCTTCTGAGCTCCTCCAATCTTCTCACTCAGTATCTTTCTCAAGTGTCAAGCCCGCATCTCTGCTGGGTCCCTTGCTTGGCACTTAGATACTCCCTCAAGAGTCACCCTGCTGGCCTGCTTGGTCCCTGGCTTGGCACACAATAATGCTCCCCAAGCGTCACCTCCACTGGCTGGGTCCCTGGCCTGGCACCTGCTAAAATTATCCTGATCCTTCACCATCCCCGGCTGGCGAGAATACTGCTCAGGTACTTGCTTCAGCTACTCACAGTGGTCTATGGTAGCAAGGTGGATGGGATGGTCCCTTAGTGGTGACACCTTCCACTCTACTTTTGACCACAGCTTGCTCTCCGGCCAGCAGAACATTTGTTTATGGATAGGCCCTCAGACAACCTAGCAGCCAGATGTCCCCGGGATAGGCCCAAGGCTTATGGCCTAGCAACCCGAAGCACTACATCACATGTCCACCCAGACAGCCATCCAGTTGGCACAGAACCACGATCACCTGACTCCACCCAAATAAATACGTTCTCCCAGCAGGCTAAGTGATCCAAGAAAATCCCTGCCCTTTGGCTGAGTCACCACATTCATTCCTAGTCTGTCCTTGCAATGCCCCTGTCTTGTCTAATGTCACCAGGTACCCGGCCACCTAGTGACAGAAGAGAGAAGTGCAGCAATTTCAGAGTTAGGGTGAAATCAATTGACCACCTGACAATTAGCCAAGGCAACTATCACTTGGTAGATAATCTTTATAGCAACCCTGCCTAAATGCCAGGGTGCTACATACTAGTTAGTGAGTTCCAGTTCACTTACACTTCCAAATTAATATCACTCATTCCAAAACATGCCAAAGGTGCAATCAGAAATCACATAGCTCCTTCGCAGGACTCTTACATAATGTGTTAGAACAGGTTCTATGTCCTGCAGCCTGTGAGCAACATTAAATAAAACATCAACATGGCTTTCAGTTTTTCTCTCAATATGAATGCTCAAATGATTCCTGGAGCAGTTTAGAGCTAGAAGACACGCACATACCTCTGTTTACACTCATCACCCAACATACAGTGTGTGTACATAGATATAGAGATGTACAGTACATACTGGGTGTATAGATATTATAGTGAGATATAATATATATAAAAAAATATCTCCACGTACACAAACTAATAATATATATATATATATATATATATTTTTTTTTTTATTAATATATATATATACACATACATACACACACACACACATATACACACACATACAATTATAACTATAATATCTATACACACAGTATATGCTGTATCTGGTATATACAGTATCCATATCTCAAAGACAATATTTTCGCTGAGGGTAGAGCACAGGGTGGTGAGATGTGAATCACACACAACCAGGCAGGGTCAAAGGAAAAGTGCAGTCGACGTTCGTATCTCTGGTCCTGTTTTATCTCTAGGTGTTTCCTAAATAAACAGGGAGGGGCAATAATATTGTAGGATTGCCTGATCCCTAAAGTAATTTCTGGTATGTGTAAATAAAAAGGCAGCAGTTCAACATTATTACCATCTATTGATCTGTCAATGCAAAAAATCTAATGGTCTTGTAAAACGCCACAAACCGATTATAGTGTACGAGTTCAAAGTACATACAGCTACAATACAATAAAAAAGTGTAAAATGTTAAAACAGACGAAAGATGTTGATGGTCTGCTGAGGCTGATGTTGACTGAATTGGGCGAAGATTTTTAGGTCTATGGGTGGATGTCATGCATTTTTATAATCATACACTGATCAGCCATAATTTTATACCCACCCACCTATTACTGAGCCTTACCAATTATAACCAGACTGATCAACTTTACCTATACTAAAATAATATGTAGGCTGTCATTACAGATTTATCCTTCTGAAAAAGGATAGGTGCCTGGCAGTCATGCCAAGACAGCCCTGACCTGTTGAGACATGGACACCACTAGACCTCTGAAGGTACGCTGTGGTATCTGGCACCAACCCATCAGTAGCAGATCCTTTAAGTCCTGTAAGGTGTGAGGTAAGGACTCCTTGGATTGGCCTGGTTTTTCCAGTACATCACACAGAAGCTCATTTGAATTGAAATATGGAAAATTTGGAGGTCAAATCAACACTTCAAACTCATTGTAGTGTTCCTTAAACTACATGTCAAGCAACGTCCAAATGAATGGCAGGACCCAAGGTTTCCCAGCATAACATTGCCCGAAGCATCGCACTGCCTCTGCCAGCTTGCCTTCTTCCCATACTGCATCCTGACGCCATATCTTCCCTGGGAATTTACACACACACACACACCTAGCCATTCACATAATGTAAAAGAAAACATGATTCAGATCAGGCCACCTTCTTCCAATGCTGCATGGTCCAGTTCTGATACTCACATAACACATGCCCACTGTAGGCACTTTTGGCTGTGGACACGTGTCAGCGTGGGCACCCTGACCAGTCTGCAGCTACACAGCCCCATACACAACAAACTGCGATGCCCATCTTCTCTTCTTTCAAAACAGCAACTTCAGGAACAGCATGTTTACTAGCTACTTATCTCACAAACTTTCAGATGTCATACAGGATAACCATTAAAATTATGGCTGAGCAGTCTATGTTCAGTTGATATTGCTCATGCTTCCTATTCCTGTTTACTATAAGTGATCAAGAAAAGTCAACTTACTTTGAAGTAGATGTAAAGCCTTAGGCCTCCTTCACAAAGGCGATTACATGCATACACCGGAATCCCGAAAGCAAAAATTAGCAATAAATCATATGAAGGCCCACCTGAAGGATATTTAGCCATACTTCCCAACATTTTGAGATGGGAATAAGGGACTCCTATTAGCAAACGTATGTAGGCATAGGACACGTCCCCTGCCACACAACCTTAAAGGAGAATTAAACAAAACAAAAGGTTACCTTTTTTTTACCACTACTATTCCTTTATATTGGCTTTTAAAATTTACAATGCAGCAATTTAGAAATTGGATGAAATGTTTAGCACTGGGGAAACACTTTTTGATAGATAAAAAGTGCATTTGATATACAAAACAATATAGATCAGACCAAAATGAGGGACAAATGGGGGGGGGGGGGCGAGGGACAGAGGGATATTGCTCAAAATCAGGGACAGTACCTCCAAATCAGGGATAGTTGGGAGCTATGATTTAGCACTGGCTCATACCAGTGTGGTTTTGAAGTTGCACTATTTAAGCGCGACTTCAAAGCAGTGCTATTTCATGTGCACCTTGCTGATATCTGTGCAGCTTCATTTAACAGATGTAAATGCAAGTTGCGCTGAAATCACACACAAATAGTCCAGGAACCTTTTTTGAGTTGCACCAATTTGAACAGGTCCATTGCCACAAATGGGGTGCGACTATTAGTTACTAGGATTAGTTTTGCTAAAGCACCCAAAGGTATTAGGCAATCACCCCAAATTTTTTTTTAGATTTTTTTAATTTTTTGTATCTTAGCGCTGCTGACTTCCTTCACTTGCTCCAGCAGTGGCTACATGGCATTACGGGGGGTGGGTTTCCTGATGCTGACACTGACAGAACCTGTATTGGCATGGACGCTTACAGTTTCCTTGTAGAAGTCTATGTTGCACGTGACAACACAGAAGGACAAAATAGACAAGTGTTGTCACCCCATAACAGGAGGTGCCTGAAGGACCTTAATTGGCAGGATCACCAGATATTATTTTAGTTTAGGCCAAAAGAAAAATATTGAAATACTAGTGAAACTGCATTAACAGATTATATGGAACCATACCTCCCAACTGTCCCTGATTTCGAGGGACTGTCCCTGATTTGGAGCAATGTCCCTCTTTCCCTCTCATTTGTCCCTCATTTTGGTCTGATCTATACAGTTGTGTATAAAATGCACTTTTGTGTCCCTCATTCCCGTCTCAAAAAGTGTTCCTCAGTGCTAAACCTTTCATCTGATTTCTAAATTGCTGCATTTGTACATTTTAAAAGCCAATATGAAGGAATAGCAGTGGTAAAAAAGAAAGTCCTTGTGAAAAAAAATTAAACTTTTTTTGGTTAATTCCCCTTTAAGGGGGTGTGGCAGGGGGCGTGCCCTATGCCTACATACATTTGTTAGTAGGTGTCCCTCATTCCCGTCTCAAAATGTTAGGCGCTACGTGAGACTTTAGTGATCTATTTTAGGTCTATGTGCTTTCCACGTTCTAATGGATTGTTTTCTGAAAATAAATATCAAAAGTAAAGGGGGGACTAACCTTGTAACACTTGTTTAAGCTGATCTATGGCGAGTTGCTGATCCTCTCCAGCAGATATGGAGGACCCACTGTCGGAGGACATGTTGTAGAGCTCATAGGTGATGAATCTTCCTGGGTCTGTAATAAGAAATGAAAGGCTAAGCTTCAGAATGAATGCAGAAGGTAACATAAAAAAGTGCATTATCAGCATTCTGAGCAGCAGGAATCTCCATCCAGTCTGCCCTGCAGCTATTTTTATTGTTCCTATAGATATTCTATATTCGTTTCGAGAAAAAAAAAAAGTTCAAATTTGATTGCGTTCAATTTCCACAATGGATTCAGAGCTGCATCAGCCCCAACCAGACTGCTCGATGCAACTAGAATAGGGTACCCCAGCAGCAATCATACTTGACTCGTTGACTTTTTAAACTACAAAGGCAGATTAGAGAAGCTAAATTGGGTTGAGTGGCTAGAAAAAAAGTCAAGTCTAAAGTCAAGCTTCATTGCCAGCCTTACCAATTATAACCAGACTGATCAACTTTACCTGTACCTGCAATAAGTAGCCATTGATAACTTATCCTTCTGAAAATTATAGCTGCCAGGCATGCTGACCCAATTAATTCAGTACTTTCTGAGCCAAAGACCACAAACAAGCATGCTTGACACTGTGTGTCTGAAAAAAATAAAATAAAATAAAAACACAACAGGCAACCAGCATTTTTGGAAATGTGCAGGCCAGTCAAGTTCCTCCACCCCAAACTCGCTCATCCATGTCTTTATGGACCTTGCTTTGTGCACTGGTGCGCAGTCATGTTGGAACAGGAAGGGGTCATCCCCAAACTGTTCCCAAAAAATTGGGAGCATGAAATTGTCCAAAATGTCTTGGTATGCTGACACCTTAAGAGTTCCCTTCACTGGAACTAAGGGACCAAGACCAACCCCTGAATAACAACCCCACACCATAATCCCCCCTCCACCAAATTATTTGGACCAGTGCACAAAGCAAGGTCCATAAAGACATGGGTGAGCGAGTTTGGGGTGGAGGAACTAGACTGGTCTGGCCTGACCTCAACCTGATAGAAAACACGTTTAGAACATGTTTGGGATGAATTAGAGAGGAGACTGCGAGCCAGGGCTTCTCGTCCATACCAGTGCATGACCTCACAAATGCGTTTCTGGAAGAATGGGTAAACATTCCCATAGACACACTCCTAAACCTTGTGGACAGCCTTCCCAGAAGAGTTGAAGCTGCAAAGGGTGAGCCAAATCAACATTGAACCCTACGGACTAAGACTGGGATGGCATTAAAGTTCATGTGTGTGTAAAGGTATAGTGTATTATCTACTTGACTACACTAAGTAGATGCAACAATATGTACAATTTTACTAATGTTTACCCTCTGAAGAGTGATTGGTGATGGATCTCTTTTCAGAGGGTGTTTTGACAGGTCATAAGCAGACGATATGCCGCCACCTCAAATCGTTTTTGTGACCCCAAAAAGCCCACATCACTGTGTGACAACCATGTGCATTGCACGCCGTTGCAGTGTGGCCACCAGTAATTTAAATGGGTTGTATTCTGTGGATGGTACTGCTCATCTAATAGGATGGGGGTATAATTCTTGCTGTGCGGCGATGCCGTGGCAAGTATAAAACCGTATCCATTTGCCTTTCCAGCTTAAGGGGGAGCAGTTCATGGGCAGTAGAAAACTCGGCTCAGATCCCTGTTCTTACCCCCCACCAACTGCATGTGTCAATTCAGCCTAACACATGCCAAAATCACAAAACTGGGTTCAGGTGTTAAGATTTATTGTACCTTCAGGAATTAAGGGGTTAAAATGCATGTAAACATTAGTTCCAAAATCTAGAAGCGTGAAATCCTTGTACAACAAAAGTGGGGTATGCTGTATGTGCCTGCGTCGGTTACAGTGGTTGTAAACCATTATAAATACCCAGTGAATTGACAGGCAACAGGTTATACACAGAGGTGAAACAAATCCTCCTACATAAGTTGTACCTGTCTATCTGCTCTATTAGTTCAAAGTCTGGAACGTATAAAGCTCGTCTGTCAGAAAAAAGGGGGGCTGAACAACACTCTGCAAAGTTCAGTGAGGAGCGCTCTGAGAGCTGATTGGAGAGAAGGGAAGGGAAAGGAAAGGAAAGGAAAGGAAAGGGAGGGGAAGGGGAAAGGGAAAGGGAAAGGAAGGGAAGGGATGACCCCCCCCTTCACACAAAAACAGAGCTGAGATTGTTAATCTGCCAGAGCTCCCTCCCCGACACCTTTTTTTCTCTTGGTGTCAGAAAAACTTGTCAGAAGAAACTCATACTGATTTTAGAGGAAAGAAGCAGCAGACAGACATGACACTTAGTGCTGAAGATTGAGACAAGAACAGAATATAGGGAGATATGATTGGTTCATATTGCATGTCTGAGGTTTACAACCACTTTACTTCTGATGCAGAAGTGATTGGGGTTTATACAAGAACAGCCATGTACACACATTTACTTGTATTGGTAGCAGTACAAGGCACGTGCATCTAACCAGGAGTGGGAACACGCCGGGGGATTTTACGCTCGAGGACTTTGGAGATAATAAATGTCTGTGTGCATTGAGACCTTAATACAGTCAGTTTATATCTAATCAAACTGGCCCTTGCACTTGATAGCTGTTGGCAAATAAAAAAAGAACCCCGATTGTGGGCAATAAAAATCTGCCATAATCAACGCTCCAGTTAACAGGTGACATAATTCTGTTTCAAAAATAAAACTTTTATAGCATCTCACAAGATAAAAGGAGCCGGTTTCACCATATTAACAACATGAAAAGATAAAACAAAAGACGTTCTGGTTCCCAAGTAGTTAAATTGACATTTCATTATAGATTTGCTTAAATCTGATCTCTTCTGGCATTGTAATTTTAATCTCATCAGCTTAAAGGATTTTAGCAAGTCTTTGTAAAAGCACAGCCATGGTCACCGTGCTAGGAAACGCTCGCACCTACAAATCAGGAGCTCGGGGTGGCTTATTAGCTGATAAACACACCACTGCTACTGCAGCTCTGAGACCAGACAAATAACATGCCAGCCATGGAGGGATTTGCCAACTGCTCGTTACAGGGTTGTGCAATGCTGCCCATTGTCCATGATTGTGCCCGCAAAGGTTCCCATAACACCTTTGTGATCCGATTTAGACGTAGTTTTAAACCCCTACTGAGGAATCCATGCAAATTTCATAAAGAACCCAATTAATGAACAATGAGGGCCAGGTTCACATTGTGGTGGCAGTACAGCCAGTCAGCCCTCCTGTACTGGGCCCAGTACACCGATCCTCTTCTTAAATCAGGGGAACATTAGTCCACTCATTGAAAACGTCAGTGTCACTTGCAGAATTTAGTCCTTAATTCTGATTCAAGGAGACTGAAGGTATTATTAAACCCTCCGCATCAGAAACCATATATTACAGCAGACATCATCACTTACATGGCTTGCTTTGTGCTTTTTTTGTAAAGTCTTTCATGCCTTTGTTTTCATGGTTTTAAAATTGATTCACTGGTGTTTTCACTTAGCCTTGGCTCACAATATGAACCGCAAAATGAATCGCACAGGAACAGCACCGCATAACTGTTCAATTCACATGCGATTCAGTGGGGTGCGATTTATGGGCAAATTTAAAAAATATACAATAACCATTCACTTATTTACTGTGACTGTGCTGAAACACACATATGTAATCATATACATGTCCCACACATACCATTAGCCGATTTCTTACTATTTTTATATGCCTTGCAACGCCTCTAGGCAACCGCTTTTTGTAATCCATAACAAAGCCGGTTGCATTTTTTTTTCCACCGTCACTAAAGCCACTCCCGAACCTCCAGGCTTCCTGCTCGAGTCTTTTATTCTTCTGAACCTGGAATTGTCCATGACCTGACACCTTTATAACAATATCGTACATGCTATTACTTTATTCCGCTCGCTACTGTTCCTTTCTCTCCGTCAGAACCATTTTCTTCTAGCAAGACCAAGAAAATTAAACCATATGTGAACACAGCAGGACTCAATCAAACCTAATTAACCACTGGAAAACCAGGCCTTTCTGACACTTTTCATTTACAAGATTTCAAAATTGTATATTTTTTGCAAGAAAATTACTTGGAACCCCCAAACATTACTCACACATAATATTATATATATATATATATATATATATATATATATATATATATATATATATATATATTATTTTTGTTAACAGAGGCCCTAGAGAATAAAATGGTGGTCATTGCAATTTTTTTTTTATTTGACACAGTATTTGCACAGTGGTTTTTAAGGCAAAAAAATATATAAAATACTATATATATATATATAACCCAGTTTATTTCTGCTAAAATATAAAAAATTATGTTATGTTAAGTAAATATATAGCCAACATGTCACGCTTTAAAATTGCACACACTCGTGGAATGGTGACAAACAACCTACAATACTTACAAATCTCCATAGGTGATGCTGTAAACATTTTTTTACAGGTTACCAGTTTACATTCACGAAATGAGGTCTACAGCTAAAATGATTGCTCTCACTAGAATGATAGTGGCGTTATCTCATGTGTGGCGTGAACACCATTTACATAAGCGTACACACCTCTGCATGTGAGTATCGGGGGGGGGGGGGGCTGCGCTTTAAAAAAATTGTATTATTTATTTTATTAACAAATTTTTCAAAAACTGTCCCTTTAATTTGTTTTGTTTTTGAACGGGGCCTCGGAAGGCTAATGCCACGTACACCTGTAGCAGACTATCTGGCGGACTTAGTCTGGCGGACTGTCCGCCGGATTTTCCAAACGAGCTACCTGCCCACACACAGTACTTTTGCGGCGGACTAAGTACGGCGTACTTTTGAAATGAACGGACTCGCCCACACACACACGGAGGAAAGTCCGCTCATTTTGAGCATGGCTCCAGGTAGCCTGGTATGGACTTAAAGAGGAATCCCTTTTCGGCGTGGGGGTCCCCCCTAGGTCCATATCAGACCCTTATCCGAGGACGCTACCCGGCCGGCCAGACTTTTGGGTAAAAAAAGTTAGCCGGAGCCTACACACGGGCGGATCGTGTGTATGAGGCATAAGAGATACAAAAGGATGGGCCACCACAACCCCCCCCCCCCCCCCCGCCCAGTTCAGTTTGCCCCAGAACCTGCAAACAGGCAAAAAATGCAGACGAACACCGTTAAAGTCTATGGGACACAATTATGAAAAATCAAATGTGCTCATTTTAAAGGTTTATATGCAAGTTATTGCCATAAAAAGTGTTTGGGGACCCGGGTCCTGCCGCAGGGGACATGTAGCAATGCAAAATGAAGTAAATATAAAAATGCCCGTTTTTTCGGGAGCAATGATTTTAATAATGCTTAAAGGGAAACAAAAATGTAATATTCCTTTAAATATCGTGCCTGGGGGGTGCCCTTAGTATGCCTGTAAAGTGGCGCAGTGTTCCCGTGTTTAGAACAATACCACAGCAAAATTAAATTTCTAAAGGAAAAAAAGTCATTTAAAACTGATCGTGGCCGTAATGTATTGTCAGGTCTCGGCAATATAGATAAAACTCCTGAAAAAAATGGCATTGATTCCCCCCCTCACCCCACCATCCAATACCAGGCCATTTGGGTCTGGTATAAATATTAAGGACAATATAAACAAAGAAAGTGCGGCGCACAAAGCAAAAAAATTATATAGAAACGCATTTAAAGTAACACATTCCTGTGTAAAGTGTCCAGCGTCATGCCCCTGATGATGCACTTTGAGTGACGAAACGTTGGGCAGAGCCTGGCTTAATGTGGGACCCGGACAGACTGCACTACAGTGACTATCACTGAAGCGCTGGACGCTTCAGTTCTTTGCCTGTTTTAATCAACTTAAATGTGAGTGGAATTGTTTTTCCTTAATAAATTGGGCATCGTTTAAGATATTTGCGCAATGAGCTTTGTTATTTTTCCACATGACTGCTGAACTGCATGGGAATCCAAATATATGTTCATGATTGGAGAGATTTCTGGTTCCAGAGTACTGCTTGTGAGGAGTAGTGGAGCAGAGTGTTTTTTCTATTTGTGCATTATCGTTGCACTGATGGTAAGGGTCTGTCGTGTTGGGTGACGGTGATGGGACCCCTACTATCCTTATCTCTGCTGAATGAGGTGGAGGGAGATCTGTTGTGGATTCACTGAACTTTCAGTACCTGTTTTGGAATGTGTTACATTAAATGCGTTTATATATCATTTTTTTGCTTTGTGCGCCGCATTTTCTTTGTTTATATTGTGCTTATTGTTCCCTGCAATATAGTGCGAGCTGCCATTTAAAAAAAAAAAAATTGTTTTGGTTTTATATTTTTTGAGTCAGCGCAACAATCTTTATTTGTATAAATATTAAGGGAAACCCCGAACCAAAAAAAGAAAAATGGAGTAGGGGGTTCCCCACAAAATACATACCAGACACTTATCCGAGCACGCAACCTGGCAGGCCACAGGAAAAGAGGGGGGATGAGAGTGCCCCCACGAACCGTACCAGGCCACATGCCCTCAAAATGGGGAGGGTGCTTTGGAGTAGCCCCCCCAAAAGCATCTTGTCCTCGTGTTGATGGGGACCCCGGGCAAGGGTTGTGGGGGTCTGCGGGTGGGGGGGCTTATCGGAATCTGGAAGCCCCTTTAATAAGGAGACGCCTAGATGCCAGCCTCCCCTCTATGTAAATTGATAACGGGTATGTTGTACCCCTACCATTTAACAAAAAAGTGTCAAAAATAGTAAAAAAGACAGGAGACACTTTGGGACAAGTCCTTTATTAAAAAATAAAAACGTCATGCGATGTAGATCCATCTCACACGGGGCCACCTGGTGACGTAAACGGGTGACCCCGCCCCCTCTGACGCCACGTGATCTCGGAGGAAGGCGGGTCACCCATTTACGTCACTGAGTGGCCCCGCCCTCAGCTATGTAACAGCTGTCATTGAGAAGTAGCTTCACTCTGCGAGAGCCTCCCATGGAGGCAGAGCTGTTGGCGCTTTTCTTTTATTTATTTTTCCAAGGTGCTTTAGGGGGCTACTCCAAAGCACCCTCCCCATGTTAAGGGCATGTGGACTGGTACGGTTCAGGAGGGGGAGCACTCCCCCCCCCCCCATCTCTTTTCCTGTGGCCTGCCAGGTTGCGTGCTTGGATAAGGGTCTGGTATGAATTTTGCGGGGAATTTTTAATTTTGAAGCAGGGTTCCCCTTAATACTCGTACCAGAGTATTTCCTTTAGAAATGTAATTTTGCTGTGGTACTGTTCTAAACATGGGAAAACTGTGCCATTTTACAGGCATACTATAGACACCCCCCAGGCACAATATTTAAAAGGAATATTTCATTTTTAAAATTAGAACTTTTGGTTTTTCATGTTAGTGTCCCATAGACTTTAACAGGGTTCCGCGGCTTTCAAATTTGCTGCGAACACCACATAATGTTCATTGTTCACTGAACGTCCGAACAACCAAAGTTTGGCCCAAACTTATGCTCGGGCCGACCCGTTCGCCCATCCCTAGTAACCCATAGCAATTACCGATCAATCCTTTATCACTGTGAAAACTGAAGAGATGTAAACTATGACATTAGATATTGTACACCGCCCTTGGCAGTGGAATATTAAATATATAGGAGTGCCACAACTGTTTTTAAAGCACCAATAAGTAACGTTAGTGCATTTCTTTGATATGGGTGGTTTTACAAATGGGTGCTCAAATAATCAATGATTTTTTATTTTTGAAATTCTTTATCTGAGTACTTTGGAAACTGCACAAATACAGTATGCAAAAACAGAATTACACAGATAGTATGTAATAGGAATGAAGGTGAGAAGTATAATTTTCAGCACAAATGAGTGTTAAAAACTTTAAGTGGTACTAAATAGGGATGAGCTCGGTGTTCAACTCGAACATCGGCTGTTCGTCTGTTTGGTGAATTCAGAACTTTGTAGACCGTTCGCACCATATTCGTGTGTTACCATCGGCCCACAATGACCTACGCCATCGCAGTGCATTGCTGGCTCATGATTGGCCAAGCATGCACTGTGACCCCCGCATGCTTGGCCAATCACAGCGCCGGGAGCGAGGAGAGCCATAATTGGCCACAGGCAGGATGCCTGTAGCCAATTATAGCTCAGGGGGTTTAGTACATGCCCCACACTATACAAGGCCACCATCGCGGCGGCATTGTGTAGTGTTTTCTGGCGTGCAGGGAAAGAGCAAGATAAGCAGGGACAGTGTTCTTTTCTGAGGCATCTGCAGGAGTTAAAGTGGGTGTTGCCTCCAGCACAGTATACACCTGCATCTACCCTTTATTGCTAGTGTTCTCCAACACAGGCATCTGCAGGAGTTAAAGTGGGTGTTGTGTGCCTCCAGCACAGTATACACCTGAAGATACCCATTATTGCTGGTGTTGTCTGTTGCATATCTTGCATATTAGCCTTTAAAATTAGCACTTTTGATTTTGAAAGTTCGAGTCCCATAGACTTTAATAGGGTTCTAAACTTCCTATGAATTTTTGCCCCGTTCAAAGGTTCTGGTGCGAACCGAACCGGGGGGTGTTCGGCTCATCCCTAGTACTAAAGTCAATGTTTTTTTTACCTAAATGCATTCTCTGCATTAAGGCTACTTTCACACGGAGGCGGTTTTCAGGTGCTTTAGTGCTAGAAATAGCTTCTGAAAAGCGTCTCCCATTCATTGCAGTTTCTTCACACTACGGCGGTACGAAAACACCTGCAAGCAGCATCTTTGGCACGGGTTGGGATCACTTTATTTAGCGCTCCCAAAATGCCCTGCCCATTGCAATGAATGGGCAGTGCTTCCAATGTGCCTTAAAAAGTGCTTTGAAAGCAAAACTGGACTTGCCATTTTTTTGGGCTAAAAAGCGCCCCACTAGCGGATGAAAAGTGCCGCCAAAACAGCTCTAAAATGGCCGGCGCTTTAGTGCTAACGTCTGGGCGTCAGTGTGAAAGGGCTCTAAAAAGGTAAAAAAAAAAAAAAAAAATCCCAGTAGGGCAACGAGTAGCAATGAAGAGATATTGGAGCAAGGTAACAAGAGCCATGATGGACTTTCCTACAAATTTTTACGAGCCAGCTCCTCTATGTTGTAAAAAAAAAAAAAAAACTATAAGTAAATGTAAAGAGTAGAAGAACACGGATCAAGAATTGACAACTTTTGCTATGATCCAGCAAGGGTGTCCAACTCAATTTCATTGCGGGCTGCATCAGCATTATGGTTGCCCTCAAAGGGCAAATGTATAATTAAGAATAGATATCCAGAAAACCCCACTCCCCCTTAAATCAGATGTCAGAGCCTCTCCACCATCCTTTACATCACAGGGTACCCCTTTATTCTGTGCTGCTGCCAGGAAGAAGCTGGGGACAGCACGGGAAAGCAGAAAGTACAGGAGCCAGGAAGAGGACCAGAGTCAGCTGCTGTAGTCTGCTGAATGCTGAGACCAGGGGAGGTGGAGTTGGGGGATTCTGCCGCTGCACAGTGAGGTGCGGGAACTGATCTCCTCTCTCCTGCCAACTGCTGAGATTGGGGCGAGGGGGATGAGACAAGCCTCTCCAAGGCTACACAGAGAAGGTGCAGGATCTGGCAGAGGAGTTCTGTCCTCCACTCTACTGCCATCTGCTGAGGTAAGCTGGAGGAGGAGAAGAGGGGGTGCCACAGCTGCAGGAAAGGTGAGAGGGTATCGTGACACGGCCTGGCGGACTGGATTTGGCCTGTAGGACTTGTGTTAGACACACATGCACTAAAGTAACCAAGCAACTGGAAAACTAAACCAACTGAACATGGAAAGTGCTGACGTTTGGTACCACCTAGTTTTTTGTCTCTTAGAAGTACATATAGCTATATAGCGTAGCTTTCGAAGTTTACTTATATATTCATTCTTTTATTTGAATTATTTGAAACAAATCAGCTTACTAATAAGTCTAATGGTTTAATTTACTTTCTATTTGCTGTTTCTTTTAGGCTTTATTGTTACTTTTTGCTGCATGGTAACACCTCTTTTCACTGTTACTTTAACTTTACTGGAGTGAGTCATCTGGGAGGTTCTCTTAGGAGCTAGATGTTACAGACATCGATGTTTGATGTGTCATGGTAAAGGTTTCCATTGTTTATACCATTAGTAACATTTTACTGGTAACATGTTCTTCTGTGCTAGGTGTCTCCCATAGATCGCCCATGCTAACAAACTGCAAGCAAACATACAACCTCATCTGACTATATGGATATGGAACACTTGACTCCCCCCCCCACCAACTTCCAAACTGTACACTTGAGTTGGGCTTTGAAAAACAGGCAGGCCAGTACGGTCTCAGTACTACGTCTACAGATGTCAAAGATGAATACATACGAGTATTCATATAGTTTTATTTATAGCAGATCACTACACCTGGCAGTCAAAATCCTTCCAGCTCATTTTGTAGTGTGAAAGTGATGCTTCCTGTTGAAACATGTCCAGGTTACCCAAGCTTTACAGTACAGATATCGAATTGAAGGAAGACCAAGCAGGAACAGGCAGAGGCCATTCTGAACTCTTGATGCAGACCCAAGAGTGCAAGTAGAGAACAAAATGGTATCAAATTGTGCCAACTGAAAGGCAAAGCTGTTACTAACCTCCAAAACTAACACAAGAAGTACAAAGCAAACAGTTCTGGAAAAGCCTGGAAGCTCTGAAACAAGGAAATTAAAGCCCGTGTCACAATAGCGATCCTGTTGTTGGTAGCAACTCCCCAATGACAGGATCTCCGAGGGAGCACAGAGAAAACTATCCTAGTCATACATAGCAGCTTTCTCAATAGCCAAACCAGTGAGACGCTGCCCCGTTACTGCTCCCACGTTGTTGAGCAAGGATATGAAGTGTTTCAACCAAAAAGGTAGCAAAGTCATAAAAGCAGGTGAGGAATCCTCTTGATGGTGAGTGGTCAAAAGCAATGAAGATCCCCAAGGAAAAGGAGGCTTCAAGCTACAAGGTCTAAGTTCTAGAATGCCCCTCCTAAACTACCTCAAAGCTTTCCTCTGTCAGCCTCTCTCAACCAGGGTTCTGAGTAAACTTAGCATTCCTCCAGAGGTTGCTAGGGGTTCTATGAGCAATGGTGGATGGCCTGAAAGTGCCTGTATAATTCTGTACCAAGGTCAATCAGCAGAGTGATTGCAAATAGACCAGTGGAGCTTCTCTTCTTTCATATTTCTGACAACAATGATCATATTAGAAATTTGTATTGGGGAAGGGGATGTATTATTCCCACTGACCACCATTGTAAGGAGAATTCTTCCCAAAGTCCTCAAATGAATTGGGACAACATACTGTCCACCACTAGCAAAATTAACATTCTTTCCACCGACCATCGGTGCACGAGCCCCTTTTTTTTATACCAACAATATGATTTAACTAATGTACAGTTATCTTCAGATATATTTATTTTTAGTAGGGATTACCTGAAACCAGAACATTATTTCTAGGGTTTCTTTATGGTAAAAAGGTTGAGAAAAGCTGCAATAGGTAGATATGAAAGATGTGCATATATATTTATTACACATATACTGTACATATAGGCACACATACCACACGTTTTGTGTTGCATTTTTGCTTCAATAGGTTTATTTTTCAAAGCATGCAAAAAGGTGGATGTTTAGGTGATACCCTCTATTGGTTGCTTTGGAAGAAGGGGTTATACCCCAAAATGTCACTCTGAGACCTCACCCCTCACTTCTGTGTGACTTCTTTAAGCGTGATCCACTCACTTATTGAATATGTACCTTGTTTATACCATTGATTTTTTGTATGAATTTCAATCTCTTTGCCAACAAAAAAAAATTGGGACACTGTCAAATCTACATAAAACAGAATGCAATGGATTTTCAAATCTCAATGACCCTATACCGTATTTTATTCAGAACATTAAATAGAAAACAAAGCAAACTGAGAAAATTTTAAGAAAAGGAAAAAGGTAATTTTGAAATTGATGGCTGCAACACATCTCAAAAAAAGTTTGGACAGTACAGAAAAAGCTGGCAAGTGGTACTAACAAGGAAGAGCTGAAAAAAACATTTTGCAACTAATTGGGTTGATTGGCATCTGTTTGGTAACATGATTAGGTATAAAAAATAAAAAAAAAGAGCAACTTAGTCTTAGCCCTTGCACACACGGTCGGAGAATCCGTCGGAATGTGTCCTATCGGACCGTGTCACCGGATAATCCGACTGTGTGTGGTATGCATCGGACTGATTCCGTCGGAAAATATCCGTCAGACCCAATTTTCCAACATGTTGGAAATATTTCCCGACCAACTGGGCCGATCGGACATACTCCGATCATGTGTAGAGATTTTTGATCGGACCAAGTGCCACGCATGCTCAGATCAAATTCCTACATCAAAGCTATTGGCTACTAGCCTGAATGTAGTCCCATCTTAACGAAATTACGTCATCACGTTCTGAAAGATCGGATTTTTCGCCAACTTTTTCCGACCGTGTGTATGCAACAGTTCTGGACAAGATCCGACGGACAAAATCCGACGGGCAAAATCTGACGGATTTGGTTGTGGAAATCTCCGACCGTGTGTATGGGGGCTTAGAGAGTCAGAGTGTCTCAGAAATAAAGATGGACCTCCTGGCTTACTATCAGCACACAGTTCAAAAGTCTGCATCACTGATGGTATTGGGTTGCATTAGTGTGTATGGAATGGGCAGCTTGCACATCTGGAAAGGCACTATCATTTCTGAAATATATATATATATCCAGGTTTTAAAGCAGATGTTCCCATCCAGATAATGCCTTTTTCAGGGAAGGCCCCGCATATTTCAGTAGGACAATGCTAAACCATATATCACATCTATGTCAACTGTATAGGCACGAGTACAGGTGCTTAACTGGCCTTGGCTGCAGTCCAGACCTTTCACCAAACGAAAATATTTGGCACATCTTGAAATGAAAAATACGACAAAAAAATCAAGCTAGAATGGGACAACATTGCTCTCCTAAAACTTCAGCCACTGGTCTCCCCAGTTCCCACATGTTTACAGTGTTAAAAGAGGAGGAGATGCTACACCGTAGTAAACATGGCCCTGTCCCAACCTTGTTGAGACGCCATCAATTTCAAAATAACTCTGTTTTGTGTGTTAATATGGTACATTTTCTCAGTTTAAGTATTTAATGATTACCATTTTCTGCTGTGAATAAAATATGTTTTTTTTTACATTTGCAAATCATTGAATTCTGTTTTGGGATTAGGGTTGTACTGCAGGTAGCTTTGACCATTTATGTTCTATTTATTACAAGCAATATTGTAATGAAAATTATTTGCTTTTACACTTTTTGTATTTAATTAAATGTGCATAAAACTACATAGTAGGCTAGCCATATACTTTTGTTCTGGTTACTATATAGGGGATTAATAGGATTTTATCTCTTATGGGGATTATAGCACCTACCCTTCTGCTTAATTGCTTGTTTTTTCTAGACTGGTGTGCTAGGATTTATCCATTTATTTTATGCCATTTAGGTTGTTGAAGATGCAAGCTTTTGGAATACCTTGGATCCCTTTTTCAGGTTCTTATTTCCTGGCATAGTGTATGCAAACCAAAAATACAGTTGTGTAGAATAAAATCTGCGAATCCTAAAGGTAGGAAGCCATGAATCTCAGCCCTCTGTAGCTTTCATCAGTGTCACAGTGAAGACAATGGGAGCCTGATCTAGCATGTGAAGGCTATGAGTCATGATATGTAGGACAGCTGGCCTCGCCTGAAAGGAAGTGTTTGTTGTGCCTGCTTGGCGCGCTAATAATTTGAATAGGCTTCAACTGTCCGCATACAGACATTTGCTAAATTGGAGCCGGTCACACCCAAATAACACAGATATATGGATTTAATTGCACTTCTCTATAAGAAACACTGTTTGGAAGCACATCTCATAGCTTACCGTGTATGTTATTTATGAACCCCAATCTAATGCTAAAGCAGCACATTACTATAAAATGAAATGCTGACGACATTTCTAAATAGAGTCAATGAAAACACCCAAACGAATTTAAAGGAAACCTGTTGTGAGAAACACAAAAAGTGCCATTGCTGTCCTCGCTATGAAAATACCAATTGCCTCTCTGCATCGATACAAGTATGGCAGTGTGTGACTGCTTCTTTGGCTATCGTTCGCTATAAATGCTCTAGGTGACTCCAGGACAACTATAGGGTGGGAGGTTACTAGAACTCTACCAAGATTTGTTTAGCACTGCTTATTTTGTTGGTTGTTATGTCCATCTCCTTATCAACGTTATATATTTCTGCCTTATAGTTTGATAGAATTTCAGGTGTTGAGCGGGCAGCATTGGGTGATCGTCCCCCTGTGCTGCCCCACTTGATGTTGGTGGCCCCAGGTGCCCGAAGGATCGTTTACATGTCTTATAAAGACCTATTGTTTTTGCTTATTTTTTTTGGATTATGAAATCAGAAGTTTGTTCGGTCTTGTGCTAATGTCATTTAACGATAACTTCATTTTGTCGAAGGCTTGTGGTTTCGACAGACCACTGCTTTTGCCTATGTATCGGTACGTGGCCAAGACTGTCTTCGCCAACATCCGACCCTGTTGTGGGCCTCACGTCCCACACAGTGATGCATTCAAATGCTCCATCTTCATTATATCCTAAGAAACCCTCAGTTTCCTCATGTTCTGTGTCCTGCTCTCCTCTGCTCTCTTCTTACTTATTTCCTCTCCCTCTTACCCTTCTCTCCTTTTCCTTCAGTCCCCAGGATGTGTGGGCAGAAGATTTTTTAGGTGCACCTTTTTGATCCCATGACTCTGAACTGGCTATCCTTGAGTGTACAGGGTATGAACTCCCCCGAAATACTTTGATGCCTGCTATCCCCAAGCCTACTTGGCCAACGGCCCTACTAAACAAAGAGGAGTCCTCATTGCTCTAAGCAAAATCGGTCCCTTTTAAATGCAGTAAACAGATAGTGGACCCTAATGGCAGTTACCTTTTACTACAACTTACTATCCAAGACACTGAGGTGACCATTCTGACTTACTACACTGCAAATGACAACCCAGGGCCTTTCCTGTCTCAAATCTTCTCCCTGTTGAAGTCCCATCAGAAGGGCACCCTTCTCTTGGCGGGTGACTAATGTGATGCTGAACCCCTCTCATGATAAATACCCTTTGAAACACAAACCCCCTTCTCCTGCTGCTAAAAAAAAGTCTTACATTCCCTAAAAAGTCATGACCTGGTAGAAGTCTGGAGAGAGCTTCACCCCTTGGGTAAGGGCTACACTCATTCTCATCCTCACCATGCTCATTTGAGGATGGACCACATGTTCATGCTGCGGAAACATCTTCCTATAATTCTTTCTGCCTCTATCTTAGCTTCCCCATGGTCGGACCACGACCCTATCCTGACTGTTTGTCACTCCCTGCTTAGTAAGCCACATTTCCCCTGGCTAATGAATGATTCCCTTTTATCTTTTAAGGCAATCCTAAGTGACATCCGCAAAGCCTCCGTGGAATATTTCTGTCTCAAGGAGCAATAGTTGGCTCGATGCTCTTTGGAATAGCGCCTAGAGGCATCGTCAATGGCCTTCAAACAAGCTCCTATCCCGTCAACCGTAAACTTTTGGACTGGGCCCATACGGACCTGAATCTATGCTTAACCGACGAGGCAGAATGTACCCTACGCTGAACTCACCAAAAATGGTATGCCAAAGTGAACACACCTAACTCGATGCTGGCCAACAAATTAAGCATTTTTACCCCAAAATACGCCCCCATTACTCTGCGCACCTACAATAATAGCCTTACCTTACTGGATGAATTTCGTCAAAGCATCATCAACCTTTACTCTGCCCCCAACCAGTCTTCCCCCCAGGGCCTTGACACCTTTTTGACTGGCTTATCTTTACCTTCCTTATCTGAAACTCACACGTCCGTAATGGACTGTGACAAACAGGTCCCAGAAGTTTTACAATGTATCAAAGATTTGAAGGTGGCAAGAGACCAGGCCCGGATGGCTTTACAGTACTATACTACAGGAAAGTGGCAGATGTCATTACCCCGTATTTAATGGCCATGCATAATTCGGTTAAAGATGGTCAACCCTTTACACCAAATCTGCGGACCGCCAATATTGTAATGATCCACAAACCAGACAAAGGATCACTCTTCAAATTTCAGCCCAATCTCACTAATTCACATGGATACTTGATTTTGGCACCACCATTTATCCTGGCATTGGAACCCTTGGCAGAGGCGATCCAAACCCATCCAGACTTAACAGGGGTACAAGTAGCGGATACCCCACACAAAATATCATTGTTCACAGACGATATCTTACTGTCCACAATTAAACCTAGAATCACTCTCCCTAACTTACTTTCCAACACCTTTTGCCATGTTCTCCAGCCTGTCCGTTAACCATGCCAAATCTAAAGCAAATGATCAACCTCCCACCCTCAGAGCTGGAATCCCTACAAACTGCATTCTCCTTTCAGTGGTTGACATCATTGCCCTACCTGGGGATAAGGCTTACTCCATCGTATGCAGAACTTCATCATGCCAATTTTGCTCAAATGTGCTCCCCTCCTGGTCCCATCTTCCGTTGTCCTGGTTCGGTAGAAAAACGACACTACTTATGACCTACCTCTTAAAACTGCTATCTTTTTTGGGTTCTGCCAGTCCGGGTCCCTTCCCATATTCTGCGCATACACCAACGCAAGAGCCTGCAGTTTGTCTGGGGCTCCACAAGACCCAGAATAAACAGGTTTTGTACACCTGTAAGATCAACAGTGGCCTCTCGGTTCCTAACCTACAAGCTTATTATACTGCAGCAGGCATAGCCCTTCTATCTTGCCTCCATGAGCAACATCAAATGCCATTATGGGCCACTACTTATTTAATGGACTCTCACCGACACCGATAGCCTACCTCTCCTGGCTCCCACAGGCACACCGCCCAAACACGATTGGAACATGTCTGGCACACTCTTTGGCTGTGGGACTTTGCCTCCTTCACTGTCCATTATTCCCACCAGGACGCGATAACCCTGAACAGTTATCTTGGTGGACTGAGAAAGGTTTTACAGATATTCACGCCTTGTTCACCCCTACCAGGATAGTTTAATTTGCAGTCCTACATGCCTCACAATATCCCCCTCCAAGAGCACTACAGCTACCTACAGCTTCAACACTTTCTCTAACATATAATAAAGTTTTGTCCCACCCCTTATATTTTAAACCCTTTTGAAAGCCTTTTCAGATCACGTCCCCAATCGTCTGGTCTAATTTCTTTAATCTATGCAGCCATAATTGGTTCCAAAAAAACACCATTGAGACCCTATCACCCCCAGTGGGAGGCAGAGCTTGGGAAACAGCTGGACCCAGAAGACTGGCAGATCATGACTATTACACTGTCCAAAAATGCGCCAGGAATGTTCTCTTCTTGGAAAATGCTTATAAAGTATTTTACAGATGGTATTACACCTCAGCCAGATTGGATAGCTTTATTTCATCCTATTTGCCCTTATGTTGCCATGGGTGCTCTCAAGAGCACACGATGGCGCACATCCGGTGGACATGTCCGTAGGTGTGCAGATTGTGGGTCAGGGTCTATACACTGTTTCGCAATCTATTCCACACTAATCTAAAGAGGGATCCCTTCGAGGCTCTTCAGTGGAAGCCAATCGCAGAACTGCTTCGTCCAGAGCACCAGTTGGAGTCGCACCTTTTTACTGCAACTAAAATGACCATAGCAAAGGCTTGGAAGACAACGACTCAGTTTTGAAGCTGTTAAAATTTGCATAAATGACATCATGGTAAATGAAAAATTGACAGCCATATTATCAGAAACTCATGATAAATTCCTCCTGACAACCTTGGGTGGCTCATAACCATTCTAGATTCGACCCAGCGCTCCTCCCACGGACCCCCCGACCCTCCTCACCCCCTTTACGCACTTTCTTTGTCTGTTCTACACCCCTATTCTACCACTTCTCCCCTCCCCCCCCGTCCTCTTTGTACTTCTCAGATCCACCAGGCTCAGTCCTGGATGTGATGGTTACATGGTAAAAAAACATTTCTTTCTTCTTTGTTTTTTGACATATAAATATATTTTCCTTTAAGAAAATATAGGTTCTGAATATTGCGTCTGATAATCGCTTCACTTATGATTCTGTAAGACTTATTAATTAAATCAGGTGCAGCATCTTGTCAAATCCCAAGGTCCCATGAGATGACAATAACCCAGTGCTGGTTATACGTATTTGCCCTAAGCCTTCAGGGCCCTGAACAATTCACTGCGACTTAGATTATCCCTTTTTGAAGTTATCTGTATTTTTTGTTCCATGCCATGATGATCAATGCTACTGTATTTTTATGTTGTACTGAACTTTAATAAAACCCTGTGTACAAGAAAATACCAGTTGCCTGGCCGTGCTTCAATGGAGTCAGTGACCTGGAATAAGTATGTGGATCATGACAAACCTGAAATCAGGCTCAATGTGGGAGAGCCAACACCGTAAGCCAATCAGACTTCACCGATTTACATTAAAAATGGAGTACCATCAAAAAGTGTAACTTCCACTTATGCTTCCTCTCCCCCCGTGCCACATTTGGCACCTTTCAGGGGGGAGGTCCCCTTCCGTCGCTGCTGGGCCAATTACAAAGAGCAGCACACTTCGCACATGCACAGTAGAGAACCAGCAATGAACCCGAAAGGCTTCACTGCCTGGTTCCCTTACCAGGAATGGTGGCAGCAGCACCCGGGAGTCTCTAAAAGTCTCTTTTAAAGTTCAATCAACAGACAGACACAGAGGTGACCCCAGAAGGTGCAGAACTGCAGTTAGAACTAAGGTGTCACCATGCAACTAAGCATTGTAGCATGGTAGCATCAGGGCTGAGCTCCTGTTACATTAGACGGCTTTCACCCCAAGCTGCCCATAGCGTCGGCGGTAAAACGCTGCTATTTTTAGCGGCGTTTTACCATTGGATTTGCAGCGCATTTCGGCCATTGTGCAATAAACTAATTTAACCCTTGTGTGTTGTGTTTTTTTTTTTTTCACAGGTGAATGGTTAGGGGTACATTGTACCCCATACTCATTCACAAAGGGTGGGGGGCCGGTATCCGGGGGCCCCCTTATTGATTCCAATAAGCCCCCCGCCCGCAGACCCGACAACCAACAGCCAGGGTCGTCGGGAAGAGGCCCTTGTCCTCATCAACATGGGGACAATAAAGAGGGGGAAAGGGGAAATTGGGACTTTATATGAGGCAAAGAATGTATAAATTCATCTACCTCCATCCCTAATCAAGTATTGTAGGAAAAAGTCCCACCCTATTTTTCCTACAATACTTGATTAGGGATGGAGGTAGATGAATTTATACATTCTTTGCCTCATATAAAGTCCCAATTTCCCCTTTCCCCCTCTTTATGTCTAGATATTAGGGATGGAAGCATAATACTGCGGTAGCATTCAATTATTACCTTTAGTATTTCTGACTGCATTTGTGATCGGGTCAGCATCCTGGGCTTTTTATTGTATACATTATATACTTTTTTCTGTTTTGGCTGCTGATGTATATCTCTAGTTCCGGAGCTGTGATGCGCCCTGGGGCCCTCCCTCTTCCCTCCGCCCTTTTGGACGCAGCGTCGTGGGCGGGTCCTCCATCGCATCGACGCCACGCCCCGTGCGCATGACGTCACTTGTTGACGCCATGCGGCGGGTTGCCGAGTGTCCATCTGCGTTCATTAGGAGGTGGTTTGGGAGCCGGCTGCCGAAGGCTATCAGCTATTCGGACGCTGACACCGCCACCCCCTGGATCTCGCAGCGTGACGTAGGTGGTCTCTGCGGCTATACCGTACCACTAGTTGACACGTGCCGGTTGAACTATGTTCCTCACTATCTTAATGTATCCTGTTTGACACTCACTCACCTCAGTTATGGTAATTATAGGTTTTTTTTTTTGGATTATTCTTTGCTTTTCACTGTTCACACTATATATCTTTTTTTTTTTTTTTTTCACACCAATTATATCCAACCTACTTGGCTTAGCTATATGCCTCCTTTCATCTTAATGATTTTACTCACTGGCTTCACTACCTCTTGGCACTGTAACTTCGTTTCACTTGTTCCTGTACAGATATAATTATACACTTACTTATTCTATTCCTCCACAGAGGTTCTTTGGAAAAACTTTTTATATATGGTTATTCTGGGATTACAGGGCCCTAGATGTGTCACTCCCAATCAACTGTGGTGCTCTGTGGTCATTGAGATTTTTGCCTCAGCTCCGGTGGAGATTTGTTTTTCACAGCGCCTCTATTTGTCAACAGTTTCTTTCCTAAGAAATAATCTTATTGTAAGTAAGAGTGTTTGAGGGAGCTGAGTCTCCCTCCCTCTCTCTGTTCCTTTGCCCTTTGTGCTGATTTTGTCTGATCTTCATGCATTCACTTATCTCTTTGTAGATAATTTTAACCTTGGAACTGCTCCTGATGAGTGGATGAACTCCACGAAACGCGTAGAGCGCTTTTATGCTACCATTTGCAAGCATGTATCTGAAATTCTCCCTGACTTTATTTATAATGTCTCATGCTTCAATCCATCCAAGATTATTTCTGTCTTTTTTAATCATGCAATTTTTTGTGATGTTGATTATCATTGTAAACCTTGTTATAATATGTACTTATGTATACACATATATGAAATATAATCAATTCATATTATTGTTACCCATGTTATTATCGTTTACCCTCAAATCCTATACCTAGCCAATGAATTTCAGATATGTCCTTACATACCTACCTTGCAGCTATGCTTCATTCAAAGTCCCAACATGGGGACAAGGTGCTTTGGGGTGGGGGGGGCGCGCGGCCCCCCCTTCCCCAAAGCACCCCCCCATGTTGAGGACAAGTTGCCTGGTGTGGCTCAGGGGGGGCTCGTTCGTCCGCACCCACTTTCCTGACCGGCCGGGTTGCGTGCTCGGATAAGGGTCTGATATGGACCGGGGGGGACGCCCACGCCGTTTTTTCAGTGTAGGGCTTCCCCTTTAACTCCATATCAGGTGACGGGGCCAGAGACGCCCCCTTCGCTGGTCCCGGCTACCTGGAGCCGCGCTCAAAATGAACGGACTTTCCTCCGTGTGTGGGGGCAAGTCCGTTCATTTCAAAAGTACGGCAGATAATCAAGTGTGTGGGCAGCTCTGCTCGTTTGCGCAGTCTGGCAGACTTTACGGCGGTTTGTCTGCCAGACTAAGTCCGCCGGATAGTCTGATCATGTGTACGCGGCATTAGATTATCCTCTGAAGAAGGCTGAAGAAGGGAATTCTTTCCTGAAACACGTCAGGCGTTTTGGAGTTCACATTATAAAATCATATATGAAACCTTTGATGTTGTGCAGACTATATATTTACATGTACGATTCCACACATTGATATATGTATGGATTTTTATACTGTCCTGCAAAATGTTTTTGTGTATTATTTTTGTGAATAAATTTGTAATATAATTTTTTACTCATATTTTGGTCTGCCTTAAAAGTCCTGCCGGGGGGTACTGTGATCTCCTTGTTAGGGGATGTTTCTATTTACATGTTTTGGGATGTCGGCGTCAAAGATATTGAAAAGTTTGATGCTTTCCTTTACGGATCATCTCTTATATAATCATTGATTTCAATGAAGAGCAGCGGTGGAGGAGCAGTAAACACACCGCTCCTAAGAAGCTGCTGGCAGGACTTTTCCTGACGTCCTGCCAGTGCACCGCTCCAGTATGAAAGCCCTCGGGCTTTCACACTGGAAACAATGGAGCAGCAGTTTAAGGGCGGATTGCAGGCGCGATTTCTAACGCTATAGCACCTGAAAAACGGTATGAAAGGGGTCTTAATGAGCAGCTCTTTTCTTTCAGTGCTCAGGAGCTGCTCAGCTGTCAGATAATTACCAGCAAATCGTTGTTACCACAGTGAGTCACCTGGTTACTATTAACTTGCCTCATTTTCCCAGCCTACAGCCAGCCCCTTTTTGCTATTTAAGCAGCTTAGCTCAATTCCTCCTTGCCCCTGTATGGTCTATGATCTCCAAGTGTGGTCCTTCTTGTACTCCTGTATATGACTAGACCTGGCTGACTTGCCTTCCGATTCCTGTTCCTAATTTTTGCTCCTGACTATGCTCACTTCTGTTTTCCTGATCCCGGCTCATCCGATTACCCATTCTGGCATCCAAGCCCTAGATTCTGTTTTTTTTTTATTACGATTCTAAACGTTTTTTTGCCATTTCATTAAATGTGTGATTTTAACTGCACCTTCTTCATCTGGTTAATGGTTCCTGACAAGTAGGGGTATGTAAATGTTAAAAATGTGTAATTCTGTTCAGGCACTGTTATGTGCGCAAAACCGTTTACATATTTTTTATTTGTGGTCATCTCATCCTCCTACATAATTCTGACTGACTAAAGATTGGAATATGACTATCATAGCATATATGCTCTGCTGTTTTCTTGGTATTGTTGTAAAGTCCAACTCTGTGCACAAGAAAAAAAAATGACTTATGTGGTGGCCCCCCTACACTGCAAGGGTTTACTACTTGTTAAATAGGGGTACAGGAATAGGGAGCAATAATTACCTTCAGGGCTTTTTTTTCCCTTCAGCGAATAGGTATAGGAACTCCACCCTTCCAAGCCACATATTGTCTCCTCTCAGAGCACCGTTCCTTGGTTCCACACAATACCCACCTCCCAGTAATGTTGCTTTTAGAGAATATAGACCTAAATATAATTTTGTGGTGCTAAGTAGTTTGTATGGAATTTGTTAATAACAAGAAAGACAGTAAAATAGACCCCCTGTAGTTCGTAACAATGAATGCACGCAGCAACAATAGACTCCCAATAACAAGCATCAACAGACCTCAATAGTAGATTTTTAGCAGCAATGATGGTCCCCCAACAACATAAGATAGATCCCCTCCAGCAAAAATTGATTCCCCAGCAGCCAGCATCAATAGACCCTACAACACACTTCAGCAACCCTTGCCATTACATACACTAAAAAAAATAAACCCTGCTTACCTTACTCCTCACTCCCATAGGCTCCCTCTGTATGAAGCCTCCTCTCTGAAGTGCTCCTGGCTGCAGTTGTATGCTTGCCTCCTGCACGTACAAGGAGTTCTTCATTGCACACTATGAAAATGAGGGACTGCCCATAGCCCAATGCGTCGGGGAGAAAAGGACATCGCTGGACCGAGAAATAAGGTAATATTACCTTGCCACTTTCTCTACCTCTTAGACTTAATGAGCATTTAAACTGATTGTAAAAGCTTGAATTTCTTTTTTTAAAAACAAAACATGTCATACTTACCTGCTCTGTGCAATGTTTTGCACAGAGCAGCCCGGTTTCTCCTCATCTCGGGTCCACCATGGTGCTTCTGGCTCCTCCCCCCATAAGTACTTTTGCATGCTTGATCGCGAGTCGGGCTACATCTATGGTTGTCCAAAGCCCAAGGCAAGGATCCAGGATTGTGCCCCCCCTATTAATACAGTTTGTAAAAAGGGTGTACCACCCTGCATCCATTTTCTTGCCCCTTTGCTGAACTGCACCTAGAGCAACTGCCCCTCCTGCCCACCCCTTGTCCCCTCTCCAGTCCCAAATCCAATGACGAGACTTCACTGGTCCACTTTTTCCAGTGCCAGCTGATCCTGATTTCTTTAAAGACGAGCACCAGCTAATGTGTCCCCGTTTCCTGCAGCATTCTGCCTTGAACCCAGCCAAGATTGGTGACATACACTAAGGGTATGCAGGTCTTGATGCCCCGGGCTCAGAGGAATCAGCTTGACTGCTACACCCATGTTCATATCCAATTACAACCTAGACATCAACTCATTTTTATGTAGGCAACCTCAAGTGGGACCCCTGACATCACCAAAGGGCCACACATAACATTTATTGCATTTGATTCTACAGAAATCCATCAGCGACAGTGGACATGCTATAGAGCAGGGGTCCAAACAAAGGGCCAGTTTATGGTCCTTTAGACTTTAGGGGGACTAGACTAGGGCCAATGAGTAGAAAATATTCTGGGGTCAGTAGGAGGAACAGTGCCCCATCACTGAAGTCAGTGGGAGGAATAGTGCCCCAGGGGTTGGATAAAGGCAAGCAATGGGTCACATCTGCCCCCCGGCTGCAGATTGGAGACCACTGCTATATGAGGTTTTTGAATTATGGGCATAAGGTTTGCTTCAGGAGACAGATTGCAGACATAACATGAGATTTCAAGAGAGCACTGCAGCCCCTTTATAAATCAATGCTGCCACTTTAGATTAAAATGATCCACACCGTCTGCTGAGGCCCAATAAGTGCCAAAGGGCCGCAGGTTGGACATCAACAGTATAATAATTATATTACATTAAGCTAAATACTTTAACATGTACATCCAAAAAACACTGAAAAGACTATATTAATAATATGATACAGGCCACAAAGGCCCCATAACCAATCAAAAATCAGCTTACAATAATAGTAAAACTCCAAAAAATGGATTGTTTACCAATATGTTTCACTGCCCTACAAAGAGCAGAATTGCACATGTTCCTCTTATGATATTATCTTTCGCTGTATTCGTACATTTTTACGGCTGTTCCTTTTTATTTATTTCAAGCAATGTTTCTCCAGCCCTGGCCGCATTACATGTAGGAGGACATGGTGAATGTTGGCACCTCCCAGCTTTATTTTAGACAGTGCCAGGGAATGGCTGGGCAGCTGCAATGGGTTTGGTTCGCAGGCAGCTGCGATGGTATTTGGATGCCAAACTGACCCTATTAGTCACAAGTGAGTACAGAAACAGCTACATTGTACACAAGTGACATTTTTCTTCCCACACACAAAAAGCACAGAGTACAGATAAGATTGGATTCTTATACTAGTACTTCAGCATCAGAGCTGTCCATCAACAAACCGACAGCTGCTCTGCAACGACGATTGATGCAACGGAACAAGTCCGAACAAAGAGAAAAAAGCTCATTAGTTACCTAATGCATTCCTTCAAATGGCATGAAATTATTTTTACAGTTCAGCCGGGGTAATTACATTCAGATTTTCTATATATTTATTCATTGTATACCAGACAGAAGCTGAAATTAAAGAAGTCTGTACTGTAAGCTGAAAGAAGCACTTTTGAAGCACCGGGCTGGGTTCACACCGCTGCGGCAGCGAGAACCGGATGTGATTCTCACCGCACTGCAAATCACATTCGATCTCTGTGCGATGCGAGTTCAGCCATACAGATAGTATGGCTGAATTCGCATCGCACCCGCCGCAAACTCGCACGGGACCCTTTTTTTGGTCCGCAGCAGAATCGGATCACATGGGTGTTCGCACCATGCGATCAGATTCCTGTCCGAGTTTGCAGATCGCACTGCGATATGCGAACTGTTCTGGGGGTGTCATTAACATTTCACTGACACTCCCAGCAGTCCGCATAGGGCAGTGTGAACTGCCGGCGGGAGGCATGCGATGCGGAAAAACGCCGCGGATTCGCGGCGTTCCCGCATCGCTTCAGTGTGAACCCAGCCTAAAGTGTCGTTGCAGTTTAATAAATCTGGGCTTAAATTTACAGGTTTTTTTTTGTTTGTTTTTTTTAAGAACTGACTGGATGCAATCCAACAGCGGCTCAGCAGTTGTAGTTCTCCAAACCCCAAGAATATGCACTAAATTATTACTATACAGCATGTCTGCATTTCATAAAGAACATCTACTCATACCTAACATACAGTGGTGTGAAAAAGTGTTTGCCCCCTTCCTCATTTCCTGTTCCTTTGCATGTTTGTCACACTTAAGTGTTTCGGAACATCAAACCAATTTAAACAATAGTCAAGGACAACACAAGTAAACACAAAATGCAATTTGTAAATGAAGGTGTTTATTAGTAAAGGTGAAAAAAAATCCAAACCATCATGGCCCTGTGTAAAAAAGTGATTGCCCCCCTTGTTAAAACATACTATAACTGTGGTTGTCCACACCTGAGTTCAATTTCTCTAGCCACACCCAGGCCTGATTATTGCCACACCTGTTCACAATCAAGGCATCACTTAAATAGGAGCTGCTTGACACAGTAAGGTCCACCAGAAGATCCTTAAAAGCTACACATCATGCCGAGACCCAAAGAAATTCAGGAACAATTGAGAAAGAAAGTAATTGAGATCTATCAGTCTGGAAAGGGTTATAAAGCCATTTCCAAAGCTTTGGGATTCCAGCGAACCACAGTGAGAGCCATTATCCACAAATGGCGAAGACATGGAACAGTGGTGAACCTTCCCAGGAGTGGCCGGCCGCCCAAAATTACCCCAAGAGCGCAGCGACGACTCATCCAAGAGGTCACAAAAGACCCCACAACAACGTCCAAGGAACTGCAGGCCTCACTTGCCTCAGTTAAGGTCAGCGTTCATGCCTCCACCATCAGGAAAAGACTGGGCAAAAATGGCCTGCATGGCAGAGTTCCAAGGAGAAAACCACTGCTGAGCAAAAAGAACATCAAAGCTCGTCTCAATTTCTCCACAACACATCTTGATGATCCCCAAGACTTTTGGGACAACATTCTGTGGACCGATGAGACAAAAGTGGAACTCTTTGGAAGGTGTGTGTCCAAGTATATCTGGCGTAGAAGGAACACTGCATTTCATAAAAAGAACATTATACCAACAGTAAAATATGGTGGTGGTAGTGTGATGGTCTGGGGCTGTTTTGCTGCTTCAGGACCTGAAAGACTTGCCGTGATAAAAGGAACTATGAATTCTGCTGTCTACCAAGAGATCCTGAAGGAGAATGTCCGACCATCTGTTCGTGTACTCAAGTTGAAACGAACTTGGGTTCTGCAGCAGGACAATGATCCTAAACACACCAGCAAGTCCACCACCGAATGGCTGAAGAAAAACAAAATGAAGACTTTGGAGTGGCCTAGCCAAAGTCCTGACCTGAATCCTATTGAGATGTTGTGGTATGACCTTAAAAAGGCCGTTCATGCTCGAAAACCCTCTAATGTAACTGAATTAGGACAATTCTGCAAAGATGAGTGGGCCAAAATTCCTCCAGGACGCTGTAAAAGCCTCATTGCACGTTATCGCAAACGCTTGGTTGCAGTTGTTGCTGCTAAGGGTGGCCCAACCAGTTATTAGGTTTAGGGGGCAATCACTTTCACACAGGGCCATGATGGTTTGGATTTTTTTTCACCTTTAATAATAAACACCTTCATTTACAAATTGCATTTTGTGTTTACTTGTGTTGTCCTTGACTATTGTTTAAATTGGTTTGATGTTCCGAAACACTTAAGTGTGACAAACATGCAAAGGAACAGGAAATGAGGAAGGGGGCAAACACTTTTTCACACCACTGTATTCGCTAACTGCTACAATGAAATCTGTAAATGTAATAAACGATATATATTCAGGTTCACATTCTAACAAACTATCGTATTCTGATAACTGTGATAAAATACCTTTAACAAAAGTATCGTATGTATACACACATATATAGTTGTGCTCATAAGTTTACATACCCTGGCAGAATTTATGATTTCTTTGTCATTTTTCAGAAAATATGAATGATAAAAACACAAAAGCTTTTTTCATTCATGGTTAGCGTTTGACTGAAGCCATTTATTATCAATCAACTGTGTTTACTCTTTAAAGCGGGAGTCCACCGGGACTCCGCGTTTTTTTTTTTTTTTTTAACCACTTCAGATCCGCGCTATTGCCAAATGACGGCATTAGCGCGGACCTACATTTTCAGGACTACGTCTATTGACGTCGTCCTGGTTACGAGCGGCCTGCGCGCCCCCTGAGGGGCGCGCGCGGCGCGCTCTGTGATCGGCGAGTCCGTGAGACTCGCCTGATCACCGATCCGTGTAAGGGGTCGATCCCGACCCCTTATCACGTGATCAGCTGTCAGCCAATGACAGCTGATCATGTGATAGAACGGAGCCGGTAATCGGCTATTATTCCTCCTCGCGCTGACAGCGCGAGGAGAGAAAAAAAAAGCCGATCACCGGCGGCCGTGATCGGGACATCAGTCCCGATCACGGCCATCAATACAAGGGACCACCTGCCACCTGCCTGTGCCCACCTGCCTCCCGCAGTGCCATCCTGAAGTAAAATAAAAGAAAAAGTAAGTGCCCCCCGTCAGTGCCCCCTGTCAGTGCCCATAGTGCCACCCACAGTGCCACCCCACAGTGCCACCCACAGTGCCACCCACAGTGCCACCCAATCTGCCTCAAAGGTGCTGCACCCCAGTGCCGCCCATCAGTGCCCAGCAGTGCCGCCCAGCAGTGCCGCCCATCAGTGCCCAGCAGTGCCACCTATCAGTGCCACCTATCAGTGCCCATCAGTCCCATCTATCTGTGGTACCTATCAGTGCCCATCCGTGCCACCCATCCGTGCCACTTATCCGTGCCACCCATCCGTGCCATCTTATCTGTGCCCATCTTTGCCCATCAGTGCCGCCTTATCTGTGCCCATCGGTGCTGCCTTATCTGTGCCTATTAGTGCCGCCTTAACTATGCCTATCAGTGCCCACCAGTGCAGCCCATCAGTGCCCACCAATGCAGCCCATCAGTGCCCACCAATGCAGCCCATCAGTGCCCACCAATGCAGCCTATCAGTGCCGCCTAATCAGCGCACTTCAATGAAGGAGAAAAATGACCCGTTTGCAAAATTTTATAACAAACTATTAAAACATGATTTTTTTTTTTTTTTTTTTGCATCTTTTTTTGTTTGTTTAGCAAAAAATAAAACTCCGAGCTGTAACTAAATACCACCAAAAGAAAGCTCTATTTGTGGGAAAAAAATGATAAAAATTTCATTTGGGTACAGTGTTGTATGCCCGCGCAATTGTCACTCAAAGTGCATCAGCGCTGAAAGCTGAAAATTGGTCTGGGACTGAGGGGGGTTTAAGTGCCCAGTAAGCAAGTGGTTAAAGCCAGCAGCTACAAATACTGCAGCTGCTGACTTTTAAATAGTGACACTTACCTGTCCAGCGCGCCCGCGATGTCGGCACCCGAAGCCGATCGCTCGCTCGTGCCGCCGCCATCTTGGGTATGGGAATCAGGAAATGGAGCCTTTCGGCTTCATTTCCCGATTCCCTACTGCGCATGCGCAATCCGGACGGTCCCCGCTGCCTCTGGGAGCTGTGTGTTTCCCAGCAGGCAGCGGGGCACTTGCGGAAAGGGGCGTAACGTACGCCCCTTTCCGCAGAGAGCTAGCCCGGAAGCGGGTGCAGTTACCTGGATTATCCAGGTAACTGCACCCCCCTCCCCCCTGAAAGGTGCCGATTGTGGCGCCGGAGGGGGGGGGATTCCGATGAGCGGAGGTCCATTTTAGGGTGGACCTCCACTTTAAATCATAATGACAAAAGAAACTACCCAAATGACCCTGATCAAAAGTTTACAAACCCCAGTTCTTAATACCGTGTATTGCCCCCTTTAACATCATTGACAACTTGAAGTCTTTTGTGGTATTTGTGGATGAGGCTCTTTATCTTCTCAGATGGTAAAGCTGCCCATTCCTCTTGGCAAAAAGCCTCCAGTTCCTGTAAACTCTTAGTCTGTCTTACATAAACTGCATGTTTGAGATCTCCCCAGAGTGGCTCAATGATATTGAGGTCAGGAGACTGAGATGGCCACTCCAGAACCTTCACTTTATTCTGCTGTAGCCAATGACAGGTCAACTTGGCCTTGTGTTTTGGATCATCGTCATGTTGGAATGTCCAAGTAGTTCCCATGCGCAGCTTCCTGGCTGATGAACGCAAATGTTCCTGCTGTATTTTTTTTATAACATACCGCATGCATCTTGCATCGATTTTGACCAAATTTCCTGTGTCTTTGTAGCTCACACATCCCCAAAACATCAGCCGTCCACCTCCGTGTTTCACAGTTGGAATGGTGTACTTTTCATCATAGTCCTTGTTGACTCCTCTCCAAATTTAGCATTTATGGTTGTGACCAAAAAGCTCAATTTTGGTCTCATCACACCAAATAACTTTGTGCCAGAAGGTTTGTTTCTGTGCTGTTTGGTGTACTGTAAGCGGGATACTTTGTAGCATTTGCGTAGTAAATGGCTTTCCTATGGTGACTAGAGTGCCTCCTTATTGTGCATCTTGAAACACTACATGTTTTTAGAGACCCCTGTATTGAAGTGAACTGAAGTTATTTGTGAGTTTTTCTTTGCATCCGAACAGTTTTTCCTGGCAGTTGTGGCTGAAATTTTAGTTGGTCTACCTGACCGTGGTTTGGTTTCAACAGAACCCCTCATTTTCCACTTCTTGATTAGAGTTTGTACACTGCTTATTGGCATTCTCAATTCCTTGGATATCTTTTTATATCCCTTTCCTGTTCTATACAGTTCATCTACCTTTTCCCGCAGATCCTTTGACAATTATTTTGCTTTCCCCGTGACTCAGAATCCTGAAACGTCACTGCAGTACTGGATGAAAGATGCAAGGGTTTGTCAGGAGTCCAGAAACTCACTGACCATTTATACACACACACACTAATTACAAGCAAACAGATCACAGGTGAGGATGGTTACCTTTAATAGCCATTTAAACCCCTTTGTGTTAACTTGTGTTCATGTTATCAGGCCAAAATCACCAGGGTATGTAAATTTTTGATTGGGGTAATTTGGGTAGTTTCTGTTGTGATTATGATTTAAAAAGAGTAAACACAGTTGATTGATAATAAATGGCTTCAGCCAAACACTACCCTGTTACCCTGAAAATAAGACCTAGCATGGTTGTCAGTGATTGCTGCAATATAAGCCCTACCCCCCAAATAAGCCCTACCGGGACTTTAACTAGGGCTTATATTGCAGCCATCACCGACAATCACTCTAGGTCTTATTTTCAGGGAAACAGGATAACCATGAGTAAAATAAATGTTTTTGTTTTATCATTCATATGCTCTGAAAAATAACAAATCATAAATTCTGCCAGGGTATGTAAACTTAAGAGCACACGTGTGGCATGCATTTGTGTTCAGCCCCCCCCCTTAATCAGATACCCATAACTAAAATCTAGTGGAAACAATTGCCTTCAGAAGTCACCTAATTTGTAATCTCAGTATAAATACAGCTGTTCTGTGAAGCCCTCAGAGGTTTGTTGGAGAACCTTAGTGAGCAAACATCATCATGAAGGCCAAGGAACACACCAGACAGGTCAGGGATAAAGTTGTGGAGAAGTTTAAAGCAGAATTAGGTTATAAAAAACAAGCTTTGAACTTCTCACAGAGCACTGTTCAATCCATCATGGAAAAATTAACAGTATGGCACAACTGCAAACCTACCAAGACATGGCCGTCCACCTAAACTGACAGGCTGGCAAGGAGAGCATTCACTAGAGAAGCAGTGACGAGGACAATGGTAACTCTGAAGGAGATGCAGAAATTCTCAGCTCAGATGGGAGAATCTGTCCACAGGATAACTGACAGCTGTCCTGCAGACAGTTTGACAGCAGCGGGAGCCAATGGCTGGAGCGGGTGTGCTCGTCACCGGCGCAGGAACGATCAGGCTAAGGTAAGTAAAAGGGGGCTCTGGTGCACTAAAAGGGGTTTTTGACCTCAATGCATAGAATGCATTGAGGTCAAAATCCGCAAGGGTTTACAACTCCTTAAAGGTTAGGACTCTGTGCAGGCCAGTCAAGTTCGTCAACCCCAAACTTGCTCATCAATGTCCTTATGGACCTTGCTTTGTGCACTAGTGCGCAGTCATGTTGGAACAGGAAGGGGCCACCCTCAAACTGTTCCCAGAAAGTTGGGAGCATGAAATTGTCCAAAATGTCTTGGTATGCGGATGCCTGAAGGGCCCTTTCACACATGCTGTCCAATCAGGTCCGTGTGTCCTTTTTTCAGGCTGACCTTATCATACACTCCATCAGGATTGGCAACGGCCAGTAAATTTACTGCCAGTTTGTAAAAATCTGTGATTTTTTTTTTTTTTACAACTGCCAGTAAATATCAGGGGGGATGATAATTTCATGTTGTGTTGACTTTTTAAGTGTTAATCAAGAAAATTACATTGTTATTATTAGGTATTGTCAGTGTTTTCATATCATGTTTATACTGTTCAAATATCCAGTGTGTTAGTTTTCAATAGGAGTTCTGTAATTTCTCTGGTTGTCAGTAAAGTATGTGCTCCCCCAATACATTTTCCATGTTTTGTCAGTAAACAAATGCTGCGGGAGGCTGGCAACCCTGCACTTCATGTACCTCTATGGAGCGATGGATGTCAGCTGTGACATGTCCGCCGACATCCCGCGCTAGCCGATCCACCAAATCTAGACGGATGGAAATCCTATTTTTCATCCATCTAGTGGATCAGATCGAATCGGATAAAAATGGACATCATCTGATCTCCCATAGAGGACAGCAGGGCTCTGACAGGTCCATCTCTGCACAGTGAGCGGAGACGGACCTGTCACTTGCCTGCTCAGTGGAGATCAACAGATCGATCCCTGCTGTGCAAGCGGAGTCCGTCAAAATGGACAGCCCTGTGTGACAACTATTATACAGCCGTGCACTCCACAAATCTGGCCTTTATGGAAGAGTGGCAAGAAGAAAGTCATGTGGGAAAGGCCAGAGGCCCCTTTCCCACATGCTGTCCGATCAGGTCCGCCAGTTCGTTTTTTTAGAGGCACCTAATCGGATGCTCCATGCACCTCTATGGAGCGACGGATGTCAGCTGTGACATGTCCGCTGACGTCCGCCGCTATCAGATAAATCCATATGTATAGAAACCCTATTTTCCATCCTTCTGGCATATTGGAGACAGACCTGTCATCTGCCTGCTCATCAGAGATCAACAGATGGATCCCCACTGAGCAAGCAATGTCCGTCAAAAACTAGCATGTCCCATTTAAAAGGGGCCCAAGAGTTCCCTTTACTGGAACCAAGGGGCCAAGCCCATGCCCACAACATAATCCCACCGCCCCATCCCCCACCAAAACTTTGCACTTGGTACAATGCAGTCAGGCAAGTACAGTTCACCTGTTAACCGCCAAACCTAGACATGTCGATCGGATTGCCAGAGAAGCGCGATTCATCACTCTAGAGAGAACACGCCTCCAACTGTGCAGTGGCAGCGTGCTTTACACCACTGCATCCGGCACTTTGCATTGCACTTTGTGATGTAAGGCTTGGATGCAGTTGCTCAGCCATGAAAACCCATTTCATGAAGCTCTCTATGCACTGTTGTTGTGCTAATCTGAAGGCCACACAAAGTTTGGAGGTCTGTAGCTATTGACTCTACAGACAGTTGGCAACTTCTGTGCACTGTGCGCTTCAGCATGCGCTGACCCCGCTCTATAATTTTATGTGGCCTACCACTTCGTGGCGGAGTTGCTGTTGTTCCCAGTTGCTTCCACTTTGTTAGAATACCACTAACATTTGATCATAGAATATTTAGTAGCAAGGAATTTTCACGGATGAAATTCTTGCACAGGTGGCAACCTATCACGGTACCACACTTTAATTCACTGAACGCCTGAGAGCGACCCATTCTTTCACAAATGTTTGTAGAAGCAGTCTGCATGCTTGATTCTATACACCGGAATCCAATGATTTGTAAGGGTGTCCCAATATACATACATACACACATTATATATATATATACACACACACACACAACAAAAGTGAGTACACCCCTAAGCGAAAATGTCCAAATTGGGCCCAATTAGCCATTTTCCCTCCTCGGTGTCATGCGACTCGTTAGTGTTACAAGGTCTCAGGTGTGAATGGGGAGCAGGTGTGAAATTTGGTGTTATCACTCTCACTCTCTCATACTGGTCACTGGAAGTTCAACATGGCGCCTCACGGCAAAGAACTCTATCTGAAGATCTGAGAAAAAGAATCGTTGCTCTACATAAAGATGGCCTAGGCCAGTGATGGCGAACCTTGGCACCCCAGATGTTTTGGAACTACATTTCCTATGATGCTCCACTACACTGCAGAGTGCTAGAGCATCATGGGGAATGTAGTTCCAAAACATCTGGGGTGCCAAGGTTCGCCATCACTGGCCTAGGCTATAAGAAGATTTGCAAGATCCTGAAACTGAGCTGCAACACGGTGACCAAGACCATAAAGCAGTTTAACAGGACAGTTTCCGCTCAGAACAGGTATCGCCATGGTCGACCAAAGAAGTTAAGTGCACATGCTCAGCGTCATATCTGGAGGTTGTGTTTGCGAAATAAACATATGAATGCTGCCAGCATTGCTGCAGAGGTTGAAAGGGTGGGGAGGTCAGCCTGTCAGTGCTCAGACCATACGCGGCACACTGCATAAAATTGGTCTGCATGGCTGTCGCCCCAGAAGGAAGCCTCTTCTAAAGATGATGCAAAATAAAGCCTGCAAACTGTTTGCTGAAGACAAGCAGACTAAGGACATGGATTACTGGAAACATTTCCTGTGGTCTGATGAGACCAAGATAAACTTATTTGGTTCAGATGGTGTAAAGCAGTGCTCATTAACCATGTCCTCAGGGCCCGCTAACAGGCCAGGTTTTATTACCTTGGGGAGATGCAGACTAGAATACTGCAATCACTGAGCAGCAAATCATATCACCTGTGATGTATTTCAGTATTTATCTTGCAAACCTGGCCTGTTAGTGGGCCCTGAGGACAGGGTTGATGACCACTGGTGTCAAGTGTGTGTGTGGCGGCAACCAGGTGAGAAGTACAATGACAAGTGTATCTTGCCTACAGTCAAGCATAGTGGTAGGAGTGTTATGCTTGAGTGCTGCCGGGGAGCTACAGTTCATTGTGGGAACCATGAATGCCAACATGTACTATGACATACTGAAGCAGAGAATGATCCCCTCCCTTCGGAGGCTGGGCTGCAGAGCAGTATTACAACATAATAACCCCAAATACATCTCCAAGACGACTGTTGCCTTGCTAAAGAATCTGAGGGTAAAGGTGATGGACTGACCAAGCATGTCTCCAGACCTAAACCCTATTGAGCATCTGTGGGGCATCCTCAAATGGAAGGTGGAGGAGCGCAAGGTCTCTAACATCCACCAGCTCAGTGATGTCGTCATGGAGGAGTGGAAGAGGACTACAGTGGCAACCTGTGAAGTTCTGGTGAACTCCATGCCCAAGAGGGTTAAGGCAGGGCTAGAAAATAATGGTTGCCACACAAAATATTGACACTTTGGACCCAATTTGGACATTTTCACTTACTTGTACTAACTTTTGTTGCCAGCGGTTTAGACATTAATTGCTGTGTGTTGAATTATTTTGAGGGGACAGCAAATGTACACTGTTATACAAGCTGTACACTCACTACTTTACATTGTAGCAAAGTGTAATTTCTTCAGTGTTGTCACATGAAAAGATCTAATAAAATATTTACAAAAATGTGAGGGGTGTACTAACTTTTGTGAGGTACTGTATATATTACATTTAATCCAGCATCAACTGGGTTAAATGTGACTTTGGCACTCAGACACTCTTGGGATTTTCTTTTTATGTTTGAAATGAAGCAATAGGTCACAGTAGTGGATACTAGTGGGCGGCACTATACTATTTATGAAAGTTGTACTTTCCATCCGCCAACTCAACTTACTTTGGCATATTCTCAAGGAAGAATCCAGATCTCAGTTGAGCAGACTGAAGTGTAATTGCAACATCCTGAGGGTGTCAGTGTTTAATTTGTAATCAGATTAGGTTTTATTTATCCTACATGAATACTCAGGGTATGTATGTATACAATATATCACCTTCTGGTTTTATATAGTCTATTATATATCTGCTCATGTAAAGCATACCTGTTGAAGGGTATGGCAGAGGCAGTAAGTTAGGGGCAGATTAAATGCTATTAAAAAAAATCACTTTTGAGTAGACTTAATGCTAGCAAAACAGTGAACATACTACCACCCACATGCTTTAGTGGGCTTCTTCAGATGCCTGCAGAGACAAACACTCTTGATAGAATTACCAGAAATATAGCCCCATACACACCGGCCAAATATCGCCAGAAACCGACATTCGACCCATGTGTACAGCAGTCTGTCCAACAGAAGCCGTGCGCACATCCTGCCCCTGTAGAGGGGGGGGGGGGTAGTGTCATATTTTGCTCCCCTTTGTAGAATGCTCTGGAAGCGACGTTGTGGCCAGAAATTTTGCACTGCGCATGCGCGATGCATTCCAAACACTTGCGCCATGCCTTCCAAAGGATTTACAACAATGCAGACCAGTGAAACCGTCAGATAATGTCACGGAAGTGAGGGGAGGTAATCCCCTCCCCGAGCCACGGTTATCCGCTCTGTCTAAAGTTAAAGTCACTCTGTGTAAAGTTAACGTCACGATTACCTCCCCTCACTTCTGTGATATTATCTGACGGTTTCACTGAACAGCATCATCGCAAATCCTCTGGAACGAATGGTGCAAGTATTTGGAACGCATCTCGCATGCGCAGTGCGAAATTTCTGTCGCTACAGGGGCATGACCAATTGGCATCCTATCTGCGCTGGCAGCCAACAGCTGCTCAGGCGGGGAAGGGGGGTAGTCTCCCTGTCAAAAACAATAGCTCAGTGGGGAGATCACTGTACTAACATCAGATAGTTAGTCCATAGCTTTAAAATGCACCATTATACTACTTTGCTAATGAGCTTCTGCATTTAACTGAAATGAGGGTCCAATTGCCAGGAGCGTATAGGCGACCCAGTGCTCTGTACAATATGAGAGATGCTGATATTTGCATAATAGAATATCCCCAGTGTTGAGGCTACACATAAAAGTAACATGTAGAGAGACACTGTCCCCTCGTCCATGCAGGGTAAAGGAACAGCGAGGTTGATTTACTAACTGCAAATAGACTGCCAAATGCAAATTCATTTGCAAAATGAACAAAGAAAATTTCACATGAATAGTTAACAGGTGAAGCTGTGTACATTTCCATCATCCAATTGTGTGCAGGCAAAATTATCATTTTTTTTCCCCCTTTTTACCACTTTCAAAGTTAAGGGGAAATGCCTTGCAAAGTGAAAAGCCTATTGGCCTTTAGATAACCAGAGGAAGTAGTGATGTCACTTCCATGTAGAGCGACAGTGGTCGGACCTAGAAATTGGGCACCAGACCAGAGCATTTTCACTGTGTAGAAAGTCACATACTTCGCCATACCCAAAAAGCACTGGATATTGTTTCTGGTTTCAACGGATGCAGGAACAACTAGGGAACACTGGCGGGGTCAGGATACAACTATGCAGAGACAGTATTACTTTGTCTAGCATGAGCAAGGTGGCAGGGAGGTTGATTTACTAAAGGCAAATATACTGTGCACTAGAAGTTGCTCTAGATCAGAGGGGAAGCTCTTCTGATTTCTATCATCCAATCAAGTGCAAGCAAAAATTCTGCTTTTTAATATCATGTTCCCCTAAGATCTAGAGCAGTGATGGCCAACCTTGGCACCCCTGATGTTTTGGAACTACATTTCCCATGATGCTCATGCATTCTGCAGTGTAGTTGAGCATCATGGGAAATGTAGTTCCAAAACATCAGGGGTGCCAAGGTTCGCCATCACTGATCTAGAGCAACTGCACTTATGGGTGCACTTGCAGTGCACAGAATATTTACCTTTAGGCCCCTTTCACACTGCCGTGACTTAAAAGGTCGCACGATTTTACGGATGCAAATTTTTTACATCCATGATTTTGATCCGAGTTTGCCGCGATTTCGATTTCAGGGAACGCCTGTGTAAACTTGAGGTCTATGGATCTCAACTCGCATTAAAGTCGAACAAAAGTAGCACAGGGACTACTTTGAAGTCGGCACGACTTAAAGACGCACAAATATGAATGGCTATCATTGGAATTCATGGGGAACGACTTGTCGCACAAGTGTGAAAGGGGCCCAAGTAAGTCAACTCCAATGTCTCTTTCTGACACTGTACTGGTGTGCCAAACTGCCCACAGGCTTTATGTATCTCCTGAGGACCCCAGCAATAAGACCCTCATCTTCTGAAAATATCAGTTGCCTGGCTATTTTCAACTTTATTAATTTGAGCTGCTAACCTGGACTAGGCAATCTGTGCAAAATCAGAACTCTTAAAGCTTGTTACAGGTAAGCCTTTCAGAAAAAATAAAAATAAAAATTGTGGAGTCAACACAGCCATCCACGGTGTAAATTTTGATCAGCAATAGCAGCCTCCAATTCAGCAGGGACCTTCCAAACGTTTAAAAGCATGTGCCTGCCCCTGCTTGACAGAAGTCAATCCTTTTATAGTCTTCAGTTGAAAGGACATGCTGGAAAACAGTGGCACGTCCCGCTGTCAGCATACCATATCCCGGAGGGAGGATTCCTCCTTTGTTTTTGTTTTGTTTTGTTTTTAGTTCATCCTAGTACGGTTATTAAAAAAAAGATAAAAAATAAATTAAATAAAAAAATGGCCAGCTTTAGTGTGTCTTTGTGGAACATGCCTGGCTACATGGGCAGACTATCATTGCTTAGATCAGGAGTCTCCAAGCTTTTTTAGTATGAGGATTACATGGTATATTTTATAATGATTTACAGGCAAACCCCCCCCCCCCCCCCCCACACACACACACACACACACACACACACTTTTATAAATGCATGAGTGCCCTTACATCAGGTTCCCCCACGAGTCCCCCTAAGGCCAACCATAGATGGTTCAAATCTCGATCAACTTGGGTACAATCAGCCTGCCGAATCCACTTGCAATTATCATTAGCAATAATCACGGTCTTCTCCAGCGGGACTAACCCTGCTGGCCACCACCAGGAGCAGACAATTGCTCAGCAGGAGGGTTTCCCCTGTCAGCGCTGTCTGTGTTGATGGGGGAATTTTGCAAATCTATTTCCTGCAACCCGTGGTTGTAGGATTGAAATTTGCACCATCTATGACAGGCATTACGTTGTAGTAGGGACCATAGGCAGTCTCTTCGTACCTATATCCTTGATCTGAACACTGCTGACCCTAGCTGCAGAAAATCTTGTGGGCCGGACCCATGGTTTAGATCATAGTCTGGCTTAAAAACACTGAACAATGATCCAAACACAAATAAAAGCATCCTTTAATTACATCTGTATGCAATGATTAGTTGAGGGTTTATCAAAGCCATGAAGGTACACAAAGAATTTGGTTCGGTATAGTACAGTGATGGCGAACCTATGACACGCGTGTCAGTGCTGACACGCGTAGCCATTTGGGGTGACACGCACAGGATTTCATGCGATTCATCCTCGGCTCCTGCACGGCCGCCGAGGATGAAAGAATCTGTGCTGGAGGAACGCGGGGGGGCGGGACGTGTGATCTCCCCCGCCCACACTCACTTACTGTATCGCCGCCGCCCCTTTCTGAGCGCAGGGGCTGCTCGTAAGGCGTGCGTGCCGTGCGCACACACGTCATCAGCGCGGCGAGGGAGGACCCGCAGGAGAGGAGCGCGGGAACAGTGCGCGCCTCTCTCCAGTCAGGCCAGCACAGAGAGTCTACTCCTGGGACTGTCAGTTACGACCGCACCACAGCAGGGAACAGCGGAGTGCCAACGGGAACTGTGAGCGTCATTAGCAGCAACTATTGGGGTGCCATGGACTTGCCCACAATAACTGAGATAAGTTCAATAATATCAAGGGCAACATACGAAATTGACTGATGAACAAAGAAGTTACTAAGCAGGTATGTTAAATAATTTGTTTTTGGTTTATTAAATACAATTATATATTGCAATTATACATTTTTGTAGTTTAAACTATAAATTGCGCAAAAATTATGTTTTTTTGTCGAAGTGACACACCACGCGAGTTATGCTCGATTTTTTGCCGATTTTTGACACACCACACCAAAAAGGTTGCCCATCACTGGTATAGTAGAATGTCCAAATAAACCACGGTTTTAATTATATGTTAGAAAGAAGAAAATACCCCCTGATGAGAACAATGAGGATTACACCTGCCACTCTCTGGCATGCAATAGTCTGTGTAAACTAAAGCTACCACTGTTACATGACACTATTCCATTACAAAGCAACATATTTAAATCACGCAACATTATTATAATCAGAAAGCTTCCCCAACAAAAAAGTATAATTAAACCAAAACTTTGTTTAACTTTGGTTACCACAGGGAAGGGGTAAAACCTCTGTCATGTTTTTACAAGTTTTTACAGTCTGTTAACATAGGATTGCTTACAAGCCAATGACAGTAAATACTATATGTGGATTAGGTATGCAAGAGTTTGATAGCAATAAATAGGTTATGTTTTTTTGGGTCATTTTTTTTTTTTTTTTTAAGCGATTCTCTAGTAACAGGATCACTTTAATAAATACCTAATTGAATGAATTGGTGTATCTTATTTTCCTGGAGTTCAGCTTTAAACCTTAACTCTGGGATATATATTCTTCTTTAAATCTTGGTGGACTTTGTGTATTTCTTCCAGATCCATGCAAAAAAGCTCTGTGCAGGAGCCTCTTGTAATAAAAACCTGTCACTACAGCTGTGCTGGGTGACTGGTCTGGTCTCAGCCCCTTCCTGCAGTTTTCTGTAGGCAACCTGTAATGGGAGGATCTGATGGGCTCCTCCTACAGCTCCACACTCTACCTACTTTTAAAAGGTACTAAATGCATTTGCAATAGCATTTAGTGCACATAGAGTGGATTTATATCCCCTGTGGCTTTTGAGGAATGTATTTAAAATAAAATGTTTGTGCCCTAAATGCCACTTTAAAGACATACCCCACCTCTTAATTAGGGTGCAACAATGGGTGGTGACATTCACCAAACCAGCACCCTCAAACTGCCATACTACTCACCTGTATAGGCCCATACACACGATCAGACTTTTTGACAACAAACATGCAAATTAGCTGTTTTGGAGCAACATCCGACCGTGTGTACGCTCCATCGGACAAACTTTTTTGGTTTTCATCGGACTTTTGCTGGCTGTGCGAACGGACAAACTTTCTGGCAACAAAAGTCTGATGGAGCAAAGTCTGATCGTGTGTACAGAAAACCATATGACTTTTGTACAATGTACAAACAGGCATGCTCAGAACCAATGCAAAAGATCAGACAACAATCCAGAAGTTGGCCAAAGGTGGCGGTAAAGAGCAGAAAAACCACATGATTTGGTGAAAGTTGGCTGAAAAAGTCCTGCTGTGTGTATGCAATACAAGTTCAGGGCCGACGCCCTTTGTACAAAAATCCAAGGGAACGTTTGTACAAAGTCCTATCGTGTGTATGAGGCTTATCACTGGGTGCTTCTCCTTGGAGAGTCCTGCCATTATTTGAATTTAGCATGGCCAATGTCACCCATTCACAGGCATCTGAATAGGAAGGCTAAATTACAGAAGAAAACACAACTATTCCGAGTTTTTGCAAATGAGTTTAGGTGAATCAACTGTGTTCATTCATTTCATTGGCCAGAATTTTCAATAATTCCCTCCCTATTAGACTGTAAGCTCCCAGGAGCAGGGCCCTCCTAACCCCTTTGTATTGAATTGTATTGTTGCTGTATTGTCTCCCTTTATGTTGTAAAGCGCTGCGCAAACTGTTGTCACTATATAAATCCTGTGTAACAATAATAATTCTCCGCTATTGAATACATTTTTATTCTTTTTGCATTGGAGCCTGCAGAGCATAGCCAGACTCTAGCCCAATATCAATTTTTGCATAATTAGGTTTATCATTGTACAAAATATCTGGAAATTCTTTGCAAACAAGTAGGTTCCATCCGAATGTCATACTGTTAATAACTAGCCTTTTTTAGCTACCATGGGTTATTTATCTTTACAATAGAGAGATAATTTGTCCTAGAATAAAGCTCAGGTCACCTAGCTAGAAGTGAAGGTCCTTGAATTTCCAATGTAAACAAAGAGCACAGTTCTTTCCCAGCACAAATACCATGAGTAATGGGTGCAATTACTCCTCTTTCAGTAATGTAACAGACCAGATTACCTATCAAGTAGCAAAATGATACAGTAGAACTGCCTGAAATGTCAAATATGATGCAAATCTGCAGGCCTATAAATGACTGAAAACTGATATTTACTCCAAACAGGGACTCCCCACCCTGGGAGCTTGCAGGCTAGCTTTAACCTTAGTCTTACCCCCAAGTATATCCCCCAGTATAACACAAGCAACTAGCTTCTGCTGTCAATCATTAGCTCCGGCTCCCCGCCTCCCATATTCTTGATGGACATCCCCTCTAACTAATAGAATGGTGCAAGGTAGGGGAGGCCAGAACTAATGACCATGGTAACCCTAAATTATAAGTGTTAGGAAGAACTATATCCAACCCCCCCCCCCCCCCCCCCCAGGTACAGTGACATGGGGGAATTGTTCAGGTGGGTTTGGATCAGACGTGAACAGGCCTGAGCTCATCCCTACTGTGAGCATTATCTATACTGAACATTGTGTATGGCCCATTGACGATGTTGTCGGCCATAGTTGAGTCCCCCCCTTATAGGCATACAAGTGGTTGCATGGTACACGTTGCCCTTTGACAATAATACAGAGGAAATACTTGCAATTGTTGCACTAATAACAGACAACTAGCAAATAATTATGAAAGAATTAAATAGGTGAGAGGTCTGTAAACACTGTGTATTTCCATTCACTACAGACAGACATGTACCCAGATCAACAGACTAATAACATCTGGCCATGAGCTCTGCCAAGACTGACATGACGTAACTTCTTCAAAATAATTTCTGTTAGGCAAAGCAAGTGGCCAACTCCTTCATTGCGGCTGAATCTGCTGGAGATTCCACACTGTATATAGGAGGATAGGAGACAGTCAGCCCGATAAAAGCTTCTGAAAGAAGATCTGTCATCGTTTCTTCTGGCAGCCATTCAACTTTTTTATTTTTTCTTGAAAAAACAAGAGGGAAATAGAGTCGGTCCTTCCAAGAGTACGATTGTAATTATAAATGGAGCATTGTGTCAGCCACTGTCTTATACTTCTTGGATACACCAACAGTGAAAAATCCCCACCATGATTTACAACTTTGTTCCTGTCCACTAGGGGGGGGGGGGGGGGTAAAAAACAAACAAGCAGGTGGATGAGCCACGGTTTTACAGCCACAGCAATTTTAACTCAGACTAAAAAGTTTGACAGGTGGCACTGCCCATCAAACTCATCCAATGAGATAAATGGGACTAAACTGAAACCCAAGCACTTAGCTCACCAGTGCAACATAGGCCCACAAAAAATAAATAAAACAGGCATCAGGAGGCAGCCGTAGCACCTCCTGAACACCTGCCAGCTGCACTGCCCTCGGATAGCTTTTCGGGGGGCAGTAAGCATTACCACTTGTCAGAAAGGGTCCTTACTTGTTCTATTTCTGCATGTTAGGCCCCATTCACACCATAAGTCAGCAGTTACATGCAAATACCAATACTGGACACAGACATTGTGCATCCAGGGTCAACATTTCTGTGCAGTTTTGGTCACATATGAACTGGCTGCAAGAAATCACTCAGATTGCATATAGCCATAGCACAGTATGCTGCATCCAGAGTTGGCATTTATGAATGTGGGAAATTATCCACAGCTAAACTGCCGTGTGACCATAGCCTACCATGGCCACTACTGCAAACAAGCCTTTAATATAAAATAAACAAGACCAGCAGGCCATAAAGTGTAGATATTTCACCAATAGAATAGAGATCAGAAAGGTCAGGTGTTCAACAATTCAGCATCCACCAAAAAACTAAATCAGTTACGGGCAGACAGTGCGAATTTCTTTCCTGCAACCACACGATTCCCCCATCAACACAGAGTGTTGACGGGGGAATCCCTCCTGCCAAGCAATTGTCTTCTGAAGACAGCAATTATCGCTGGTGGCTATAGCAGCCGCTTGTGATAATCGCAATTGAATCCGGCAGGCTGGCTGCACCCAAGTTGATCTATCAAATTGCATAGCTCCCAGCTGTCCCTGATTTCAAGGGACTGTCCCCAATTTGGAGCAATGTCCCTCTTTCCTCCTCATTTGTCCCTCATTTTGGTATGATCTATATAAAATGCACTTTTTATCTATCAAAAAGGGTTTTCCAGCGCTAAACCTTTCATCTGATTTCTAAATTGCTGCATTTGTAAATTCCAAAAGCCAATAGAATAAGAATAGTAGTGGTAACAAAAAGTACTTGTGGGTTTAACCAATCTTGATTTTTGTTGTACAATTCCCCTTTAAGGGGGTGTGACAAGGGGTGTGTCCTATGCCTGCATACTTTTGCTGATAGGTGTCCCTCATTCCCATCTCAAAAAGTTTGGAAGTATCAACTTGTTACATTCAGCCTGGCCATTAATGGTTTGAATCTCGGCTGAACTGGTCGGTATTCAAGCTGCGTATGGCTGGCCTAATGCCAACAGTTATTCCAGGCCACATTTGTTTCAGTACAACCTGGTTGAAAGTAAAGCACTCAACAAGTATGCATGGAGATGTTCAAATTAATATATTTCGGCCTTGATACAGTATTTTACATTTACCACACATCCCATATTGACTATGGTGGAAATGTTAACATGGCATACCAATCCAATTTACAGTTTGTCATTGGTCACTTACACAACAGCGTTAAAAAAAAAAAATAGTCTGAGGAAACACTTAAATTGTCCATTTGTCATGTTGTGGAATCATTTCAGCCACTGACCCCCTACTGTCATTCCAGTGCTACAACAAACAGTAACCCTTCACTCAGGATGTTTAATCTCTTATCAGTTCCAGTTCAGTATTTACCCAACTATGTCAACATTCTCTACCATAAAGGCCCACTAGCCCTGAAAACCAAGCTTCATAATCTAAAGATGTCCTTTATACACAAATACATGCAAGTGAGCTTTGGTGTGGATAAAGCAGTATTTAAAGTGGTTGTAAACCCTTACAGGCCACTTTTTGCTACAGGTAAACCTATAATAAGGCTTATAATAAAGCTACTCAGGATATCTCCTAAACCTGCATGGTTTAAGAGATAGCCCCTGTATTTGCATGTGCCAAAATCATCAGCACATACGCACTGAAGAAAACTGAAGCAATGGCACTTATGTGCTGTTGCTTCAGTGAGTGTGCTGTTACTGTTTACTATGGCTGAAGCCCCATTCACACTGTTGTGCTGCAGTAACTCATGGTATTGCCCAGTACAGGCTTTGATGCGGTGCCATTCGTGTGTGATGCATTGACGAAAGTGCTATCTGCACCCTTTTGGAGTTCTAGAAAGGCAATTCATATGAAATGGGCTGCTTAACATGTCAGTGTGAACCCAGCCTTAGTGCTGATTCAAACCTGCGCGATGCAGGAACCATCGCAATTCCAGTGCCGTTCCCACCTTGAATATAACTCGCAGGCAGTTCACACTGTCTTATGCGAACCGCTATGGGTATCAATAGAAAGTTAAGGACACCCTCAGATCGGTTCACATATCACAGTGCCAACTGTTAATTGGGACAGGAATCAGCTCGCATGAGTATGAACACCCGTGCAATACAATTCTGGTGCAGACAAAAAATAAAAATAAAAAAAAGGTCCAGCACAATTTTGGTTCGGATGCGATGTGAATTCAGGCATGCAATCTGTATGGATGAATTTGCATCGCACAGACAACACATGTAATTCGCACTGCCCAACACATGTGACGATGTCGGACATCTCTACAGTGTGAACCAGCACTAAAGCCCTGTACACACGGGCCGAATGGGAGACAACGGGCAGTAAAAAAAATAAAAAATAAAAAATAAAAAGCCGGCATTTGGCCCGTGTGTTTATTGGTCTGCCCACGCATACTAGAAAATCAACAGCCAACCGGCTCCCAATCAGCGCTCTCAACCAATGGCAGAGAGCACCGATCGGAGTGTTCTGGGGGGTTGAGCTTGAATTCTTTTTTTTTTTTCGTGCAACCCAGCAGTGCAAGTGCACAAAGCAAGGTCCATAAAGACATGGATAAAGGAGTTTGGGGTAGCGATGCCCTGAAATTTCGGCCGCCAAAACATATCGGCCATAAATGGCCGGCAATTTGAGCAGCCGCCACCGGCTGGTTGGTTAGAGCGCCGGGAACATCACAGCTTTAATTTCAATAGCAGTGTGTTTCCCGATGCTCGACGTCACATACAGCCCCTCCCCCTTGTCCGGGGAACTTTTATAGACAGATCACCCATCTCAGGATTGGGCTGGTGATCTGTCTATCAAAGTGCCCGGATAGAGGGGGCACTTCCGGGCACTTTGATAGACATATCACCAGCCCAATCCTGGGACGGGTGATCTGTCTATGTGATGGCACGCAGGGGGAACACACAGCTATTGAAATGAAAGCTGTGATGTTCCCGGCGCTCTAATCAACCAGGCGGCGGCGGCTCTCCTCTCTCTTCCACTGCACTGGGGACACTGGCTGGCTGCATTGATCTCTTGTATCATGTCCCCAGTCTCTGACCATAGGGAACTCTGGCTGGCTGCACTGGGGGACACTGGTGAGGCTGCATTTATCTCCTGTACCATGTCCCCAGTCTCTGACCATCTCCTGTACCATGCCCCCAGTCTCTGACCATCTCCTGTACCATGCCCCCAGTCTCTGACCATCTCCTGTACCATGCCCCCAGTCTCTGACCATCTCCTGTACCATGCCCCCAGTCTCTGACCATCTCCTGTACCATGCCCCCAGTCTCTGACCATCTCCTGTACCATGCCCCCAGTCTCTGACCATCTCCTGTACCATGCCCCCAATCTCTGACCATCACCTGTACCATGCCCCCAGTCTCTGACCATCTCCTGTACCATGTTCCCAGTCTCTGACCATCTCCTGTACCATGTTCCCAGTCTCTGACCATCTCCTGTACCATGTCCCCAGTCTCTGACCATCTCCTGTACCATGTCCCCAGTCTCTGACCATCTCCTGTACCATGTCCCCAGTCTCTGACCATCTCCTGTACCATGTCCCCAGTCTCTGACCATCTCCTGTACCATGTCCCCAGTCTCTGACCATCTCCTGTACCATGTCCCCAGTCTCTGACCATCTCCTGTATAAAAATATTTTTAAAAACAGTCACTTTTAGTATCAGTGCTGTTTTGTTATCGGTTTCGCCACCGAAAAACCCATTCGGTGCAGCTCTAGTTTGGGATGGTGGAACTTGACTGGCCTACACAGAGTTCTGACCTCAACATGATAGAACACCTTTGGGATAAATTAAAGTGGAGACTGTGAGCCAGACCTTCTCGTCCAATGTCAGTGCCTGACTTTACAAATGCTCTTCTGGAAGAATGGTCAAACATTCCTATAGACACTCCTAAACCTTGTGGACAGCCTTCCTAGAAGAGTTGAAGCTGGCAAAAGGTGGGCCAACGTAATATTGAACCCTACGGACTAAGACTGGGATGCCATTAAAGTTCATGTAAAAGCAGGTGTCCCATTACTTTTGACAATATAGTGCAATTTCCCTTTGGGAGTATTTCACAAAAAATTTTGTTGCAGAGGGTATCATAGTGTAGACTTCTGGGAAAATCTGTGCGGCAATCACAAGCAGGTAATGACATTTTCAGGGGGAGTTTCGTACACCAGCTGTGTACATACCACCTTCAGTAGCCATATTGCATTTTACAGAAAATTACAGAGTTGCAGATTGAAAAGTAATTTTTAATAATTATATTTTTATATACGCTATAGTTTTTTTTATTTTTTTCCGATTTGCCTTTTTTTTTTCTGGTGCCCATTTACACCTAAGCATAGGGCCATATGAAGCTCCTTGTTTTGAGGAAATTTGGTTCTTTTGGGACATAGTCACGTGTTTTGGCCTCAATAGACTTCAATAGGAGTAGCTGAAAAATACACAAAAAGAAAAAAAAAAAACACAAACCCGCGCGCACACACACACTTTCTTGCCAAACAACTGGCTTTCCATTGGCCAAAAATAATAACAGGTTAAACCTGAAGCACTCATACAAAATTCCTGCACAAAAGGTTTTAAAAAAATGCCTGAAAAACGACCAAAGCCACTCAGCTCAAGTATGAATTGGGCCCTAGTGCATTGTGGTGCCATTCATTGTCAACGGCACTAACAAATACATACCATATTTATTGGCATTTAACACACACAGTCGAATATAACACGCACATTCATTTTAAGAGGGAAGTTTCAGGAGAATAACTTAAATTTTAAATAAGGAACTTTGAAGCAAAATAAGGGTCAGTGCCCATCAGCAGCCTCACCAGTGCCTTCAGTGCAGCCTGATCGATGCCCATCTGCAGTGTAGAGGGGACAGGGGGGGGCGGCACGAGCACCGACAGATTACATACAGTGAGAATCTCCTATGATAGACAGAACACTGGTCCAATGGCAGCTCAGGAAAGGGGACTGCCTATTACAGAGGCTGCCAAGTAAACAGGAGATTATCACTGTATGTAATATGATGGCGCTCGTCCCTCCCCGCCCCCTCTGAGGCAGTTAAGTATTGGTGTATAGCACGCACACGCTATTTGCAACCGATTTTCATGGTAAAAAAAGTCTCTTCAGTAGCCAATAAGTCGTCCATGCATCATTACAATCAAAGTGGTTAAACAGTGTTGCTGCATCTATAAAGTTAAAATATAAAAGCATAGCTACCAAGTAAACAAAGCCATGGCTCAAGGCAGACCGTGACTTTCAGATCATGTTATGTGAGCAGAGGGATCTGTATGCATTTTCCTAAAAGCAGTCCATAATCAGACTTTAAACAAAATGCAGCTGAAAGTTCCCTGTAATAAAGCTCATATGTCCATCTGGATGGTGGCCTACCTCGCTTCATTACAGCACTGCAGTCTCCACCAGACTATATTACTGGATGATTAGAACGCTTAGGTCCCCTGCCATGTACACTATGGTTCCATCCGCTAAACCCTTCATCATTCACCACTGTTCCCTACAGTGAAGGGTCAGAGGATGAAGCCAAAGCGCATTGGGTAACATCTAACTTTCCAGGAAGTGTCAAATGTTGAAGTCTTGTGGAGGCTGCAGTGGTGGAATGGAGGGTAGAAGACATGGACCATCAAAGACGTGACTATACTCCCTCTTATTGCAGCAAACCATTTTTTAAGCCTGACAGGAACCACTGTAATAACCACCACCAGATCCCTCTATAAATCAAATGTCTGTGGGCACTTTATGAGACAAATACAGCCCTAGGGGTGGGTGGAACTATTGGCACATTGTGCAAAGTAAGGCTCCATGCACACTGACGTAAAAAAACATTGCTTCTACAGGAGTTTTGTGTTTTGCCTGTAGAAGCAACTCAATGTTATTCTTTGTGTCCATGCACATTAGAGCATTTACAGGTATATTTTGAGATCAACGTTTAGAGGGAGGAAAAAAACAAAACGTTCTCATTCGCGTTTCTGATTGGAGCTCACTAGCAGAAAAAACTCAAAACTCTCCTAAACTCGTCTAAACTTTGTACAAAAAATGTTCTATATGAGAGTTTTTTACTCCAAAGAGAACAGACTTTAAGCCCAGTGTGCATGGAGCCTTAAGTCTCGTACACACGATGCGACTGTTGGCAGGGGATTGTGTGATGACAAGCTGTGGTCCTCAAATCTGACCGTTAGTACGCTCTTTTTTGACAATTGTCAAACTTTCAGCCCACAAATGTTGTAGTAAATTTTTCGGCGGACGACGTTCTGTTGTCCGATTTTCGTATGGTCGGTACACAAATCAGTCACACAAAAGACGAAAGTACAAACACACATCCTCGGAATCAGTGCTCACCAAACAAGAAGTTAGCAGAAGGGGCCCAACGGGTGATGCTGAAGAGCTGAAAATTCTCATAGTACATCACTACGTTCGTGTTTGTTGCACAATTGTGTAACGTTAGTATGCAAGACAAGATCCTGGCACACTCCCTTAAGACAAAAATCAGACACTCTGTTGGCCAAACAATGGTACTGTGTGTGTGAGGCTTTAGAGACTGAAGCTTGTCAGGAGTATGTCTGTTAATGCACCTGTATATAGACTGAAGAATTTCCTCCAGATAAGAACACTAAGGCCGCGTACACACGGGCGGACTGTTCGCCCAACTTTGTCCGCTGAACAGTGTTTCAGCGGACAGTCCGCTCGTGTGTGGGCTTCAGCGGACAGTTTCAGCGGACAGTCTGACGAACAAAGTTTTTCGGAATTTCCGTAAAACTGTCCGCTGAAACTTGGTTTGAGCGGACAGTCCGCTCGTGTGTAGGCTTGTTCGTCAAACTAAGTTCCGCGCATACTCAGAAAGGATTTACACGCCGAAGGTTGCATTGCAGTGTATAGGACGTCGTTTTCTAGTCCCGTCGTACGTGCCGTTCACGTCATCGCGCACGGTTTCAGCGGACTGTTCGTTCATCGTGTGTGGTCAAGTCCATTCATGCTAATTTTGAGCGGACTGTTTGTCAAACTGTTTGACGAACAAGGTTGGGCGAACAGTCCGCGCGTGTGTACGCGGCCTTATACGGCTGATAAGCAGGGATTAGTAGGACTCCGGTTCAGGAACCCATGTAAGTACAAAGACAAGTAGGATGAAAAATATTGCTCAAAACTCTTCATATACTGAGTATAATCAGATACACATTAGTGACGGCTTCATCTTTCTTTACCTAGGATGCAACTAAAGTAAAAAGTTTTCATTTTGTCTTGGACAGAGTGGAGGAATATTCGAACCGCTATCAGTTCTTAATTAGTGTCTGTGGAATTCAGCGGCGGCAGTTTTTTTCTTTTTTCTGGGGGGGGGGGGGGGGGGCAAGCAACCATCCCCCCTTGGGGCCAGCAGCAAATCCCCCCCCCCCCCCCCGCTGTCTGCTACAGCACTTACACATCTAAAAAAAAAACTACCCACCCCCATTGAAATCCATGCATCAGGCGTCCTGCAAGGGGCCAGACGCATGGATTGGGGGGCAGCGCCGTGCACCCTTAATGGATGGGCTGCCCCTGGTGGACCTGCTTGGGAACATACCCCAGTTATTTGTCCTGGTCAATGGGTCAGAAAGTGATGTGCAATCTAAAATGTCACAGTTGTCACTAGAACAGGGGGTGACACATTTAAGAAGGGATTTCCCCTTACTTCCCGTTGTGTCTACCTGGGACAGGACGTTGAGCGAAGTCTCCCCAACGAGATATAACCAGAACTAAAAACCACCAGATTGGGTTTTGATCATTTACATTTGTGCAGCACTTTAATGCACGTTGCTAAGGTGCATTTATCGCACATTAACATGTGTTGCATTAAAGTAGAACTTTAGACAATACTTATAATAATCATCATCATTTTGAATAGAGTAAGGGAGGATTATAACTAGAGGTCGACCGATATATCGGCCGATATTTGGCCATTTTTGATAAATTTGCATCGGCCGATTATTATCAAAATTAGGCCGATATTTAACACTGACCGCCGTTCCTCCTCCCATCTGCCACCGCCAACCAAAGCCACCTGCCAGTGCCAATAGGGGCACTGCCAATAGTGCCACCACTTGCCAGTGCCACCTGTCAATGTCTGCCAGTGCCATGTGCCAACCAGTGCCATCTGTCAGTCCCAAACCAGTGCCACCTGCCAGTGCCATCTGTCAGTTCTAAACCAGTGCCACCATCCAGTGCCAACCAGTGCCACCTGTACTGAGTACATCCAGTGTGTGGTAGAGTGAAAGGAGCAAGCAGGGAGTGGAATGGGTGAGGGTTTTTTTTTTTTTATATCGCCCTAATATATAGGCATCGGCCAGAGAAAAACCCATACCGGTGAACCTCTAATTATAACCTATGTAAGGATTATCTTTTTGCGTTCTTTGTCCCAATGTGCAGATTTACCTTCACTTCCAGTCCCATAGCCAAAATAGGAAGTGAGAGGATATCCCTGCAAATTAAAAGGAAACATCTTGGGGCCCCCCATCCCCCGGGTCAGCAGAACTAGTATCTGGGAGCAACTCAGAATTTGGGATTTTCTTTTACTTTCAAATTCAATAATAAATGGTTAACAGGACAAATATAGAGGGTGAATTACCCTAAAGCGGAGTTCCACCCAAAAGTGGAACTTCCGCTTATTTGTCTCTCTCCCCCGCTGCCACATTTGGCACTTTTTCCGGGGGGGGGGGGGGGGATTTGGGCATCCTGTTTTTGACAGGTCCCCTTCCCAACTTCCAGAAAAAGGAGCCGCTGTGAAGCTTGGCCTCCCTCATCAGGGAAATTGCGCAGCAGGGAGAAGGCTGTGCCAAGTCCCCTTTGCAGCAATGTCAGTGGCTGCACCCGACAGCTGATCCGTAGATCAGCTGCGGTACCAACATCGTAGGCTCCCTCGACAGGCAAGTGTCCATCAAGGATGAGCTCAAGCGTGCTTGCAAACAGCACGTGCAGAGCCCACCAGGAGGTCGGCACTGCGGAGTGCTAATCAAAAGCAGTGAGACATTGTCCCGATGTGCGGCTGCAGAGATCGGGAAATGTCTCACTGCTTGTGATTAGCGTTCCGCAGTGCCGACTTCCTGGCGGGCTCTGCACGTGCGGTTTTCCAACATGCCTGAGCTCATCTTTAGTGTCCATATATTAAAAGACAGCAGCTGCAGTATTTGTAGCTGTTGATTTTTAATTTTCTGTGGGATGGGCGGACTTCCGCTTTAATGGGGTAGAAGGTGTCAATATAAGCAGACAGGTGATCTAATCCTTTTTCACCCTATCCAAAACTTAAAAAAAAAAAAAAAAAAGATGTTTTGCCTTTATACTTTAAGGGGGTCCATTGAAAATATTGGGCTGCCAATATTTGCCACCCAAACAAGTTTCCTCCAATATAGACCAGATACAGTATGTTGCCTACTGGCTTTTTAGTATGGACTGAGGCTGGGTTCACACTGATACTACACGACAGTCATACTACTGTCATCTTACTTTGCTCTGCGACCTCAGTCCTACATCGGAGTGCACTGCTCCAAAGTAAACACCTCTCCTAAGAACAGCTGTCTCCACGTTCAGGTAGGGTGCTGGCTCTGTTTGCAACACAGATAATGGAAGAAATAGAATGCTGGATAGTCGCACTCCAAAAAAGTTCACCTTTTTAAAAAATGGGTATCAAAGCATCACAGGGCAACACAGACTAACTGCACAGCTGGTGACACGTTTCACAGCAGATACGGAGCTTACATATCTGGTGTGAAACGCGTCAACAGCTGTGCAGTTAGTCTGTATTGCCCTGTGATGCTTTGATATCCAATTTTTAATAAAGGTGAACTTTTTTGGAGTGCGGCTATTCAAAGTTCTATTTTTTCCATCTGTCCTACATCCATTCGAATGAACAGGATACTACTTTGATCTGACTTTGTCAAAGTCTGACTTGTCCTTTGACCAATCAAAACAATCCCAGTGCGAGATAAATTCCTTTTACTGCTGCTGTGATCACCATGTCGGATGGTTAGGACAAGGATCCTACTTTGATCCGACTTCAATGATAGTCAATGGGCTGATGTAGGATCAAAGTCGGACCAAAGAAGTGCAGGGAGCATTTTCAAAGTGGGACCAGTTAAGATGGCTCCCATAGGGAAACATTGATTTTCAAACGTCATGCGACATGAGCTCCCAATGTCGGAGCGTTTTTCATACCAGTGTGAACCCGGCCTAATGGCCCATACACACTATCCAAATATCGTGCGACAGATAGTACGACCTGTTTCGCTTAATAGTCGCAAGTAGAAATCGAATAGGTAAATAAAGTCACGAAAATTCTTGTACGACAGAAAAAAATAAATATAAATTGGAAGGGATGTCATGTGTGGTAAGGGATTTGTATTTTCGGACAACTATACTGTCTAAACGAAAATCATACGATCTGGAATCGTACAAGGAAGATTTTCGTGCATGTTCGAACGAATAATAAATCGGATGAACTGTCGTGATCGGCTGTCGAAAGTAGTATACACGCGATCCGAAAATCATACGATTCTTCCTCGGACGACAGTTTTCTTACGATATTCGGATTGTGTGTACAGGCCATTAGCCTAGGGCTACACAGGTGATTACATTTGCTTAGAGATTTTGGCAGCCATTTAATTTGCAGTAAATGGGAATCAGTGTGCAGGTAAAACAGAGGGCTGGTAATAAGTGCTTAAATCATCTGTAGCAAAGAGCTTTCATCCCCAGTGTAGCCCTGGGCTTACCCTACTACAGGGAACCTGGCAGGGTGGGAATGTAAAAGCTGTCACTTCTGGTTGTATCTGAAGGCGGGAGCTCCAGGTAAGCAAGCCTTTGCAGCAAGTTAATTCTGCACTCTTCATCTGCATGTTCATTTTGGTGAGGGACTTGCTAAAGCTGGCCATACACTATACAATTTTCTTGTTCAATTTTCCTTTAGATTTACCAAAACCATATAAGGAGGTGAAACCTTAAACAATTTCAATTTGTATGCTAACAGGCAGGCTCTGAAGTTGAGGGTAAATATAAAAGAAATTGAAGAAAACTGTATGACGCATGGCCAGTCTTAAAAGCAAGGCTATGGAGGAAAGCCCCCGGGCCCATTCATGGTATTGTACACCCAAACGTATCTCCACAATGCACCTGTGTTGCAGAGCACCTCAAGGCACAGTAACGCACCATGCTTTGCTAAAAAAAAAAAAAAAAAAAAGGTGTTTGTCAATTTTTTTTAAAGTGGTTCTGCACCTAAAAAAAAATAAAAATATTAAAAGCCAGCAGCTACTAATATTGCAGCTGCTGACTTTTAATAAATTGACACTTACCTGTCCCAGGGTCCAGCGATGTCGGCGGCAGATGACGAGCGATCGCTCGTCTCTCTGCTGCCCCCGCCGCCATCCTCTGTCAGGGAATCGGGAAGTGAATCGTTGCGGCTTCAATGCCCGGTTCCCTACTGCACATGTGCGAGTTGCGCTGCACGTCTGCTGGTCCCCGCTGTGTCCTGGGAACTGTGCGTTTCCTGGAACACAACCGGGGGGGGGCATCTGCAGGGGTCTGCGGCGGTCTGTCCCTGAAGTGGGTGCAGATATCTGGATTATCCAGGTAATTGCACCCCCCTCCCCCCTGAAAGGTGCTGATTGTGGCACTGGGGGGGCGGATCAGATTAGCGGAACTTCCACTTTAGGGTGGAGAACCGCTTTAAGCTTTCAGGTGTGTAATGAATGATTGGGCTACTTTAACACAAAACACAAGACCGTGACTGTATGAATGGGCCCCCTGAGTTTCCACCTAAAGCAAGTGAGCAATGGAAGCTTCCGTATTATTTACCAGATGGGGTTATTAAAAGTGTTTATAAAAAGGGAATACATTTTTCTTTCACTGTTCCTTCTCACAAAGCAAATACAACTTTATAGCCTCATGCACACTGGGCATCAAAATGCCACTTATGGACATTTGGCTTTTTTTTTGGCCTCTAAATACACCTCCATGTTAGCCTGTGTGTGCATTACAGACATTTAGAGGCAGAAACATAACCCCCAAAAAACAGTGTGTTCAGGAGAGGAGCATTTTCCTGCTAAAATTTTTCAGAAGACCCTAAATGCATGTTAAGGCTAGGCTTGTCAAGTGTTTGAGTGTTCATTTCAACGGCGGGAATAAATGAATATTCTGGCCAATGAAATGAATGAACGCACAACTGCTTGACGTGCCTAAACGCGTTTGCAAAAACGCAGCTTAAAAAGCAGAGCTTCACCCAAAAGCTCCGCTTATTTGGCAACTTTTGGGGGGGCTTCACTGACGGTTTCCCTTAGCCAAGATGGCGGCGGCAGCACCCCGAGAACCGATTCAAGAATCAGTATAAAGGGGAAATCTTCCAATGGGGACACTATCTCTGGTGACTACTAAGAATTCCTTCACTCTGGAGGGATTTCCTCACAGTTCCTGTTGTTGCTATGGGACAGAAAGTGAAGGGAAATCTCCCCAATACAGATGGGGGAAGCACCTAAGATAAGTTTTCTCCCACCCTTGGGGCTCATTCACATCACAATCCGTGTGTGTGGTTCTGTATGTGTGTATTTTTATTTCGGAGTTGTGTTCACATGCGTTCCTGAGCAATGCACAGTGGTCAAGTGATCAGGAAGTCCGTGCCTCCTTTCTGTGTTAAAGCAGAGTTCCACTCCTGCTGATCGGATTCCTCCCCCCTCCGGTGCCACATTTGGCAGATACCTGTCAAATCCAGCTACGCAATGTCCGATCCCCTCCCCCGCCCGTCTTTTTGGAGACACACAGGTCCTAGAAGACAGCAGGGACCATTCAGAACGCGCAGTAGAGAACCAGAAGTGGAGCTGAAAGTCTTTACTGCCTGGTTCCCCTACCAGGAATGGCAGTGGCAGCACCAAGAGTCGATCTGAAGATTTGCTGGGGTATTATATTAAAAGTCAGCCGCTACAGCATTTGTAGCTGCTGACTTTAAATATTTTTTTTTCCCCAGGTGGAACTCCGCTTAAGGACCAGTTTAAAGTCAAACCATAGGCAAAACCTTCTTTTGATAATTTTTGGAGGGTTATAGCCCTGTCAGTTTTTTTTTTTATGCCATCAGTTTACCATTGGGGATATTTTCCTTTACTTCCTGTCCCATAGCCAATCTGGAAGTGAATGAAAATCCCTCATTATCACCAGAACTAGTGTCTCCATTGGAAGATTTGCCCTCCATTACTGTTCAGGTAGCAACCTAAAATGTGGAATGGCCTTTCACTCTCTGCAAGCTTTGGTTCACACTGCTGCGACTTTAAATCCGACATGACTTGATCGCAGCTTGCATACAACTTCTTTAACAGAAAGTCAATGCAAGTCCTATTGAAGTCAGATCAAAAGTAGTGCAGGAACCCTTTTTCTAAGTCAGAGCGACTCAAGTCACTCCTATTAGAATGGTTCCATACCGCTAATGAGGCGTGACTTGTCATGCAACTCTGAACTGTCAAGTCGCATGACAAGTCGCGGCAGCGTGAACCAGGGCTTAACAGGACCAATAGAAAGGGGGAAGCTCCCTAACGGGGGCACAGACAGAAAATGACCTGACAGATGTAATAATCCCTCTCCACTCTATCCAATACGAAAAAGGAAAAAAAAAAAAAATTATATATATATATATATAATGTCTAATTATAATCTAAAGGGTCCTGGCAGGTGGATGGTGAAGGAACACAAAACAATTCAGCCAAACAATAATGCAAAAACAAAAAACAACAAAAACAATTTACAGCAGCTTATTGCAGCATCAACTGAAAACAAAAGAATCCAAATAATAAAACACAAAAATCAGTGATCGCCCTTTCAGGACATAAAGAGCTCTGATCTAGAGATCTGTGGGGTCCCATTTAAACCTTTGCATATTGGGAATGCACAAAAAAATGCACCAAAACATGCGGCGTGCTTAGGGGGGGGGGGCATTAATCCTTAGACAATTTGAATCGTGCGATAAAATCGGCGCGATTCTGAACGATTTCGGAATTGCAACAAATGCAGGACGAGCTTGCGATGCCATTATTTCCTAATGGCATTCAAAACTGTGGTGCGATTTTTTTTTGCCGCGATTGTCGAGTGATAAAACACGCTAAAAATCACAGCATAAGTCACAACGCCAAACGCTCCTGGCTCTGTGCCAAGATTTGGTACATGAGGTCCTTTGGAACTTTTTTTGGAGTGTAGGGTTTGGAGTGTAGGGAAGGCCCGTTCAAATAAATTGTGCTGCTCCACAAAACAGGGGGGGGGGAGACACAAAAAAAGTTATAAAAAATAAAAGTTCAACTGTCGCTACGCTCAGGTGTGAATGGAGCCTTAATGTCACCCCAAACATGGGTAGCGGTCGCATGACAAAATGAGCAAAACAAATTGCAAAACTTCCATTGCATAAAGGTGCGAGGCTCAGTGCCAAGAAAGAAGGAAAAAAAAAATGTAATCAAAAAAAAAAAAAAAAAAAGAAGTTGCAGGAGCCACTATGACAAGGAAAAAACATGTGGCGTGTCACACAGATGCGACTGGGGGGCTGATGTTTCTAAAGAAACACAAAATGTATCAAAAGGAAAAAAAAAAAGTGACAATTGTCATTACAAATAACACAATAAGTTACAATGTATACAAACAAACCAGAAGCATTCCTGCAGATGGGGACTAGAAGAACAACATGTGGAGCACCAAGACACCCCCGCCTGTACATTGCGGGGCCCCCAGACACCCCCACCTATACATTGCGGGGCCCCCAGAAACCCCCCGCCTGTACATTGCGGGGCCCCCAGAAACCCCCCGCCTGTACATTGCGGGGCCCCCAGAGACCCCCCGCCTGTACAGGCGGGGGCCCCCCAGACACCCCTCTCCTGTACATTGCGGGGCCCCCAGACACCCTCCACCTATACATTGCGGGGCCCCCAGACACCCTCCACCTATACATTGCGGGGCCCCCAGACACCCCCCACCTATACATTGCGGGGCCCCCAGACACCCCCCGCCTGTACATTGCGGGGCCCCCAGACACCCCCCGCCTGTACATTGCGGGGCCCCCAGACACCCCCCGCCTATACATGGCGGGGGCCCCAGACACCCCCCGCCTATACATTGCGGGGGCCCCAGACACCCCCCGCCTGTACATTGCGGGGCCCCCAGACACCCCCCGCCTGTACATTGCGGGGCCCCCAGACACCCCTCTCCTGTACATTGCAGGGCCCCCAGACACCCCCCGCCTATACATTGCGGGGCCCCCAGAACCCCCCGCCTATACATTGCGGGGCCCCCAGACACCCTCCGCCTATACATTGCGGGGCCCCCAGACACCCCCCGCCTGTACATTGCGGGGCCCCCAGACACCCCCCTCCTGTACATTGAGGGTCCCCAGACAACCCCTCCTGTACATTGAGGGTCCCCAGACACCCCCTCCTGTACATTGAGGGTCCCCTAGGCACTGATGTTCATCCCATAAAAGTCCAATAAGAAGTGCCTGGTGGGATCCCCAGAATGGGAATTTTGGGATTATCTGCTCACCAGCCAGACAACAACTACAGGATGACCAGAGGCAGCATGGAACTGGAAGAGAACTAGAAGTCCCCCCCCCCCCCCCCCCCTCTGTAGCTGCACACCAGATACGATGTACAGGAGTGTTGTGTGGGGTGTGCAGGGCTCCTTGTAAAGAACACATGTGCAGTGTGGTGGTCCGTGATTGGCTGAGCTGTACTCACTGTGTACTCAGCGCTCCTCTTCCCTCCACTTTCCTCCCTCTTGTCTCTTCCTAATAATTTCCCTCCCAGACGATGTTCAGCAGCTCGTATCTCCCTCCGTCATCCCCCTCCTTTCCCAATCCCTCCACTCCCTGTGTACTCCCTCCTCCCTCCTCCCTCTGTGTATACACAGCCCAGCCTCCTCCTCTCTCCTCCCTCCTTCCCCGGCTTCCCACCCACAGCGCTGGCTTCTCTCCGCTCTATATATAACCTAGGTAGGAGGGAGGAAATCCGCAGTGCCGGAGCGCCCTCTGCAGGCACAGCTGCGAGCCTACAGGCTGTGCTTAACCTGTGGCCCTCCAGCTGTTGCAGCTGCTGACAGTGACTCCCAAAGGCAGAGGCATGATGGGAGTTGTAGTTCTGTAACAGCTGGAGGGCCACAGGTTGAGCACCCATGGACCTTATATTTTAGTACAAAACAGCAGAGCTCCCAGCTGTCCCTGATTTGGAAGGAATGTTCCTCACTTGGAACAAAATCCCCCTGTCCTTTCCTCATCATTTGCCCCTCATTTGCTTTGATCTACATACACTATATTACCAAAAGTATTGGGACGCCTGCCTTTACACACACAGGAACTTTAAAGTGGTTGTAAACCCTTACAAACCACTTTGACCTACAGGTAAGCCTAGATTAAGGCTTACCTGTAGGTCCAAGCAATATCTCCTAAACCTATATGGTTTAGGAGATATTTGCCCAAAAACGGGCACCGCTTGCGCCGTAGACAGCGGCGCGCAGGCGCACTGAGCGCGGCATTCCCAAGAATGGAGCTGCCGCGCGTGTCGACTCCCGTGCGCATGCGCGGGAGTGACGTCATCGCGGCTTCGCCGAATGACAGCGGCGGAGCTGCGAGACCCCACCAACAAGATGGATGCGGCGGACTACAGGGGACAGCGGTGACTTCGCTGGCTCCTGTGTCAGGTAAGTAACACATAATGGGGTAGTATGCGATGCACAGTAGTCCATTATGCTTTACCTTTGCAGGGAATGAAAGAGGAAGTAAACTCATCAGGGTTTACTTCCTCTTTAATGACATCCCAGTCTTAGTCCGTAGGGTTTCTTCACCTCTTCTGGGAAGGCTGCCCACAAGGTTTAGGAGTGTGTCTATGGGAATGTTTGACCATTCTTCCAGAAGCACATTTGTGAGGTCAGGCTCTGATGTTGGATGAGAAGGCCTGGCTCACAGTCTCCACTCTAATTCATCCCTAAGGTGTTTTATTGGGTTGAGGTCAGGACTCTGTGCAGGCCAGTCAAGTTCCTCCACCCCAAACTCGCTCATCCATGTCTTTATGGACCAAGACGCCAGTAAAGTTCATGCACATGTACAGAAAAGGCAGGTACTTCTGTCGAATAGTGAAGATTGTCAGATAATGCCTCAGATAATGTCACTCCAGCTGACCTGACAATCATGTCAACACTGAATGCGCAGATCGTCTGAGGCATTATCCAATGATCAGCAAAGCGATCTGCAGAACACCAGGAGAAGTGCAGAGAGCCAGAGACTATCCCTAACCAGAGAGAGCGAGACGCACCACGTGACCCCTGAGGGACACAAGCCGTCAAGCCAATCAGATTCTCTCCATTATATTGGGGTGATCTGGGGAAATGCTGATTGGTCAATATGACAACACAGACAGTTCTGTAGAAGATGAACAGAAGCGAGTTCAGAGGGATCGGGGCTATGACAGTGCCATTGCATTCCATACAGAACATGGCATGCATAGAGTGCCATTGCATGCCATACTGTGCCATCGCCTGCCGTACAGTCCCATCATAATTTGCCATCGCCTGCCATACAGTGCCATCGTACTTTGCATTCGCATGACCTGCAGTGCCACCGTACAGTGCCATCGCATGACATACAGTGCCAGCGCATGCCGTACAGAGCCTTTGCATGCTGTACAGTGTCATTGCATGCCTTACAATGCCCTTGCATGCTGCACAGTGCCATAGAATGCGGTACAGTGGTACTGTATGGCATGTGATGGCACTGTGCAGCATTGAATGGCATAGTGCAGCATGCAGTGGCTCTGTATGGCATGCAATGGCACTGTCATAGTCCTGGTCTCTTTGAACTCCCTTCTTAAAGCGGAGTTTCATCCATATAAAAGTTAGCAGCTACAAAATATGCAGCTGCTGACTTTTATTAATTGGACATTCACCAGTCCCACGGAACAGCGATGCGGGCGAACGAAGCCCCGCACCTCTCCCCCTCCTCTCTGCAGCACCAGCATTGTCACTGTGGGTACCTGGCTGTGGCTTCACAGCCAGGCCTGCACTGCGCATGCGCGACTGACCGGGCAATCATCTGGGACCTGTGATGTGTCCCAGATGATTGCCGAGACGGAGGGGGAGAGGTGATCTCCCTTCCAGAACTGTGGAGCCCCGGTAGTGGAAGCTGGAACCCTCTAAAAAGAGATGCAATGACATGGCAAATGTGGCATGTCAGGGGTCACCTTCACTTAAAGTGGAAGTTCAATTTTTGGGTGGAACTCCGCTTTAAAATCATCATGTGCGATTATGCATGTGTGCCAAGCAGACAGGGCCGGCTCTACCACTAGGCAAACTAGGCAGCCACCTAGGGCACAGTGTCAGAGGCGCTGACGCAGCATTTATGGGTGCTGGTAAGGCTGTATTTATGAGTAATGATGTTACTGCATGTATGGGCAGGCATGTACTGGCCATTGGGACCACCGGGAGTTTCCCGGTGGGCCGATGGCTCAGTGGGCCACTCTGATGTAAGGGGGCTGCTGATGGGCCACTCTGATGTAAGGGGGCTGCTGATGGGACACTCTGATCTAAGGGGGTTTCTGATGGGACACTCTGATGTAAGGGGGTGCTGATGAGACACTCTGATGTAAGGGGGTGCTGATGGGACACTCTGATGTAAGGGGGTGCTGATGGGACACTCTGATGTAAGGGGGGTGCTGATGAGACACTCAGATGTAAGGGGGGTGCTGATGAGACACTCTGATGTAAGGGGGTGCTGATGAGACACTCTGATGTAAGGGGGTGCTGATGGGACACTCTGATGTAAGGGGGGTGCTGATGGGACACTCTGATGTAAGGGGGGTGCTGATGGGACACTCTGATGTAAGGGGGTGCTGATGAGACACTCTGATGTAAGGGGGGTGCTGATGGGACACTCTGATGTAAGGGGGTGCTGATGAGACACTCTGATGTAAGGGGGTGCTGATGGGACACTCAGATGTAAGGGGGGTGCTGATGAGACACTCTGATGTAAGGGGGTGCTGATGAGACACTCTGATGTAAGGGGGTGCTGATGGGACACTCTGATGTAAGGGGGGTGCTGATGGGACACTCTGATGTAAGGGGGGTGCTGATGGGACACTCTGATGTAAGGGGGGTGCTGATGGGACACTCTGATGTAAGGGGGTGCTGATGAGACACTCTGATGTAAGGGGGTGCTGATGGGACACTCTGATGTAAGGGGGAGCTGATGAGACACTCTGATGTAAGGGGGTGCTGATGGGACACTGTGATGTAAGGGGGTGCTGATGGGACACTCTGATGTAAGGGGGTGCTGATGGGCCACTCTGTTGTAAGGTTGCTGGTGATGGGACACTCAAAATGTAAGTGGGCCAGTCTGGATGAAGTCCAGGGCCAAATTTCTGTACCAGTTCAGCCCTGTGTATGGGTAAGGCCACATTTATGGGTGCTGATGTTATTGCATTTATGGGTGAACTGACCTTGAGCACATAATAGGCCAGTTTGCATCAGTGAAAGCAAGGGAGGTGCAGTTGTAATTTTCATGTAGTGCCAATTCATAATTTGTTAATTGGAAGTTTAAAGAGTTTGACGTGTAGTTTTATTAGCTTTTTTTGTTAAGGTTATCTGAAAGATGGGTTTCAAATGTTTTTACAGGGGCGCAGTTTCAGTGCCTGCCATTTTCACTAGATACGCCTGTGGCCGTCATTGACAGTTCTCCCTTTCTCCTCTCTCGCATGGGATGAGAAAGAAGACAGCCGATCTGCTCTGCCCCTCCCCCCCCCCCTCCTGTGTGTCAACTGCGGGAAGTCAAGTGTGTAGCTAAAGAAGCTCACACTTGCCAAAGAGCACACAAAGGAGAGGGGGGGGGCGGAGCAGATCGGCTGTCTCCTTTCTCATCCCATGCGAGAGAGGAGAAAGGGAGAACTGTCAATGACCACTCTGAGCTGTATGAGAGAGATACGCTCTCCACTAAGACCTGCTAAGGAGACAGGTGGCATTGATCAATGGGCACTGATAGGTGGCATTGATCGATGGGCACTGATAGGTGCCATTGATCGATGGGCACTGATAGGTGCCATTGATCGATGGACACTTATAGGTAGGATTGATAAGCACTGATAGGCGGTACTGTTGAGTAATGAGCACTGATAAGCGGCACTGATGAGGAGGCACTGATAGGTGGTACTGATTGGCACTGATAGGTGGCATTGATTAGCACGGATAGGGGGCACTGATAGGCAGCATTTATGGGGACTGATAGGTGGCACTGATGGGCATTGAGCACTGATAGGCGGCATTGATGAGGTCTAATAGGTGGCACTGATAGGCAGCATTGATGAGCACCGATAGGTGGCACTGATGGGCATTGAGCACTGATAGGCAGCACTGATAGGTGGCACTGATAGATTCTGATAGGCGGCATTGGTTAGCACTGATAGGTGCCACTGGTGGGCACTGATAGGCAGCATCGATGAGCACTGATAGGCAGAATTGATGGGAGCTGATAGGTGGAACTGATAGGCAGCACTGCTAGGCAGAATTGATGGGCACTAATAGGTAACATTGATGAGCACTGATAAGTGACACTGATAGGCTGCACGGATCATCAGTGTAAACAATTTACTGACATTCATGCTAGTTAACGGCTCTTCTTTCCTCACACAGACACAGCGTGGGAGGAAAGGGCTTCTGATAACCAGCAAGTCTGTTTACATGTGATCAGCTGGAGGATGTCCATGGATGCCCTCCCAAAGTTTGAAGCCCGGGGTTCGGATGGAAGGGTGGGTCAGGGATGGCCCATCATGGTTTCTTGCCCCAGGGCCCTGAAGGTTCTAGTTAAGCCTCTTCTGTGAGCATCATACAAGAGATTATCAGAGACTTTGGACATCATACAACAGATGGTCAGAGACTGTGGGCATCATACAATAGATGGTTAGAGACTATGGGTGTGATACAAGAGATGATCAGAGACTATGGGCATCATACAAAAGATGGCTGGAGACTATGGGCATCATACAAGAGATGATCAGAGACTATTGGCATCATACAAGAGATGGTCGGAGACTATGGGCATCATACAAGAGATGGTTGGAGACTATGGGCATCATACAAGAGATGGTCGGAGACTATGGACAAGCAGGGCCATTTTTAAGCCAGGGCAAAAGGGGCAGCTGCCCTGGGCCCTGTCATTGTTGTGGGGCCCAAAGCAGCTGCCTCATACTTGCCAACTATCCTAGTTTAAATTCCCTCATCCCTTGAGGTTTTAGTCCTGTGCTGTGTCTGAATATCTCAGTGTGAAGTGATGCTACTAATGCTGCCCAGCTCTGCCCTATTGTTGTGTACACATGACTCACCTGCAGACCTTGTGTTTCATGTAAATTACCGGCATTCATATGTAAATAGCATGCTGTAACCTCTAGCTACCAGTCAGTGAGCGATAATGATACACTGTAACCTGGCAACCAATCGCAATAGCTGCCTGATCTGATTTAGTAAACTGATTTTGAGTCTAGCTGCTATTTATTGTATGTCTCAGAGCAGGCGGAGAGCAAAACTGCATGGGGGGGGGGGGGGGGCAGGGTCCAATCAATAATAAAGACGGCCCTTGATACAAGAGATGGTCTGAGACTGTGGGCATCATACAGAAGATGGTCAGACTATGAGCATGCTGCAAGAGACGGCTGGAGACCGTGAACATGACATATGGTTAGAGACTATGGGTGTGATACAAGAGATGTTGGAAACTGGTAACATGCTTCAAGGTAATGATAGACTGAAGACACACCACACAAGACTCCTAAAGATCATTGCTATAAAAGTCAAATACACACTGTATTCTTAAAATACCTTTTCTCCTTACAAGAGCAAAGCAGCAGAAAAAAATGCTGCATTTTTGCATGCGCATTTATGCATGTTCATGCATTTGGTGTTAATACATTCTATTGGTCAAAATATTAATTTATTCTGGCCATTAGACTATATTAATGTATCAATGTGTTAATGCGCATTTATGCGCGCTTGTGCTTTTTTTTCAGTCCAAACGCTCCTCTTTAGGACACTCAAGTGATGTTTTGTTTCTGCCTCTAAACGTTCGGCTACTAAACTCTCCCTTTATATTTTTCCCCCCTTCTCACCTATACTGCTGGTGAGTGCTGTCAGGTTCCATGCCACCATCGTAGCTACGGATGTCCTCAGACAGCAAGGTATCTCCTCTGGGTTCTTGAACCCAACCCCCTGATGTCACAACACTTTCCAAGATTTCCTGGAAGACTCTTGGGTGGGTGCATGACCGAAGTGGGGGAAACATCATTATTTCTTCCAGCTCAGCACAATATAATTATCCATATCTTATATCTGGATCGCTGCTGGGGAAGCTAACAATTACTGTAATAATTGGATATACAGTGTTAGATGTGATCTTCTGTCTTGTGCCAAGCAACTTTCCCTCTGCACAATAAACACAGGGGGTCACTTACTTGGCACAATGAATACAAGGTGTTCTCTGATTGGGACATCATCTCCAGTCGGTGACAACTCCATACTATATTGAAGAGTGGGAGAAGGGATTTGCGGTAGAATCCCACCTCCCCCCCCCCCCCCCCCCCCCGAAATTCAGAAAATGATTAAGTTATCTCATGTATCCTCCATTAGTGCTGGTATCCAGGAATCCTCCTACAAATGTCTCACCAGATGGTACAGAACCCTTTCCAGCCTGGCTCAGATGTTCGCAGGCTCCGACTCCAGGTGTTGGAAGGAGTGCGCCAAGACGGTAACCTTTCTCCATCTTTGGTGGTCCTGTCCCAAGATTAGAGACATCTGGGAGGAGATTACACCCTGGATTAAGAAAACGACCCTCAGACCAATCACATGCACCCCACTAAAGTTTTTGTTCCATGATGCACCTTCATCTGTCAGGTTATATAAAAATAGTATCACTCATCACTTGTTAAATGCAACAAAGAGAGATTCCAAGCTGATTGGAAATGGGAGGTGAACACTAATATGGAAGCTGAACAATGGGTTCACACTTTTAGAACTTAGCAAATTCAGGAACACATTGATGGTTGGTTGTCTTATGCCCTGTACACATGACAAATTTTCCAGTCAGAATAAACTCTGAAGGTTTTTCCAACTGAGTTCCGACGGAATTCCGCTCAAGTCCGACCGCCAAGAACGCAAAATGGAAGTTCAATAGCCAGTAGCCAATAGCTTCCGTCTCGTACTTGCTTCAGAGCATGCGTCATTTTTGGTCCATCGGAACAGCATACAGACGAGCGGTTTTCCCGATAGGAATTGGAATGCTTGTCTATCCTTTTTCCCCTGTAGTACAGTATATACAGTATACAGGACCTTTTTACCACCACAAACAGCATTACTAGATCTTGTCATTAAGTGACCCACTCTTTTCTTTTGTGTCTTTGTCTTCTGACACAGGATGTTCATCACTATTTTAAGGTATCCTATATTTTCTATAGTCTTTTTTGACATTTTTTTTTTTTTTTACACTTGTGTTTTTTGTATTGCACGATTCACTGTGCATTAACTGACACGCTTCTGCCTTTATTTATTCCATATCTATACTAAATAAGTGTGGATGTATTTTACTGTACTAAGCCTTTTGGGCTATACTCCTAATGAACAACCACTGTTAAATATGTGATATATTGTTATTATGCAGTTTTGTGACTTTTTGCAATGCTTTCTTTTCTTGTACTTTTTGTATTATAAAACCTCAATAAATATTGATTATGATATATATAGGGATTATGTTCTCTCAATTGTGGCAGTGGCAAGAGAGTGACCCCTTGTGTGCAGAGCAGAAGTCACACATTTAATATTGGCTACTAAAGTGATTTTCAGTTTTTCCCATTGGCCCTCCAGATTTAATATACAGATCATGGTCTGCTGGTACTGGATATAACCTTCCCCAAAAATTCTGTACCTCCACTGCGCCAATGAACAATCAGTGAAAAGAAAAAGCTGCTACTTTAGTTATAAACATACATATATAAACAAATTATACCTAAAAGGTGTACTGCAAAGTAATAATTAGGAAATAATTCAGTAGCGCTCATGCAATAAACAAATAAAACTGAATGAACAACGTGATAAATTAAATATAACACCCCGTGATGTTGTGATATATAGCTAAAAGTTCATTGAATAAACTGATGAGAAAAACATAAAGGAAATCAATCTTCATAAAATCCTTCAATCTTCCACCACACCGACGTGCTCGTGACACCTCTCCCAATGAAAACGCACTCACCAACTGATGTTGCCTCCCACTCTCGTGTTTGGCAAAGAAGCAGTTTTAACCACACCTGGGTCAATCCCATGATCATTCCAGGCCAGGCATATCCATATGTGAAAAATAAAAAATTCTCCACATAGCGTGATACTATTATAAAAAAATTATTAAAAGACTTCACTCCAGGAAGAAGTCAGAGTGAAGAACCACGTCGGGAGCGTGGCTACACGGATACTAACTCCATTGACATAAGACGATGGTGTTCGTGACTCGCACACCAGTGTCGGGAGCAGGGGTCACAAAGTGGGTGAAAGCTTAGGCACACACTTTGGATCCGCTGTGACCGCAGTGCACTGCTTGGCTATTTGTTTATAGTTTGCTGTAAGATTTTAGTTTTATGCTGGCACTTTCCTTTAACATTTGAGAGGGAATATTGAAGTGTGCACCTACCTTCCTGTTCTCTGTCTTCTCCAAGACATAAACTGAGCTGCTCATGCACAGTTCAGCTTACACTGTTGGCCCGTGTTTCGTCACATATGACGACCCATGACATTTGGCTACCCGCTGGACTGTGCATGCGAGATGCAGCTATATGCATTTCACCCGAGTCCACGTTCAAGCCCCACCATCCAAGTGGATATAGAGTTCGATTACAATCATGCTGAGCGAAGCGAGGCCGTGCCCGAAGCGTGGCAAGCGAAGCTTTGCTGGAACACATATGGCGGCGTTGTGCATGTGCACTCCAGCAGGTAACAGATTGTGATGGGTAGCCGAATGTGACGTGACTGGCACCAGCAAGTGATGGGACCATTGGAGCGAAGGTAAGTTTAGTTTGGCTTTAACAACATTTCTGTGATTGGCCTGGAGAAGGAGAAGGAAGGGGTGGGGTGTGTCTGCTCCTGACAGTGTCCATGATTATTGATACTGTCACATGTTATGTGGTCTTCTCAGTCCTCCCCTCTTGGCTTCATTTGGAGAAGTAAGGATATGGATTATTTGCCTCCTTGCCACTGCTTGTGATGGTAACCTGTAGTTCACATCTGGGCCTGCACTCTTGATCCAGAGAAAAGTAGGTTCAGGTGTTTTTACACACCCAACATTCAAAGTGGTGCCCCTCTCATGCCCCTATTATCCCCACCTCCTGCACTCCCTGTGCCACCCCCAATAAAAGTGGGCATGGTCAGATTTACATTTTGAATGTCTGAAAATCAACCTTAGTGTACAGCACTGAGCAGCTGCATGTCCTGGTTTAGGTGGACAGTCAGAGGGTGATTGCAAAATCAAGACAACCCCCTGCTTGCACTGGCCCCTGGTCGCCTAGTGGTGGCCTATGTGCCCTATGTACACACCAGAAATATCCCCAAATACTTCACCTGCATAGGTAAGCAGTATACACAGGTTGGAGGACAGACAGCCTTCTCCTGCCCCCCAGGAGCACCATACATTACGGTGACCCAATAATGTGTTCTGTTCATCTACTTACAATGCCGCAATGGAGGTTCAGTTCTGGAGAACGAGCTTCTCAGCAAAAGTCCCGGTGGTGTCTCACTTTTCGGGTTTCACTTGACTAGTAAAGGTTTCTGGACAATACCAAGTAATATGAGTGGAGGATATTCCTAATGAACAAGATTTTCTGGTCTGCACATGTTGCTGAGGTTGCAGATCAGAGCAGTGCCTGGAGAAATAAGTGGAGACTATTTACAATGCTTGAAAAATGTATTTAGTCATTTGAAATGTTCACGTTTTATTGTCTGAATACTAAATTGCAGTTGATTTATTTATTCAATTACTTTCCTACTAATTAACAGAAATATACTCTTTAATGTCAAATCAAAACAGATCCTTACACAGTGATTAAATTTAAACAGATATAAAATCCTACGTTCTTTTAGGGTAGATACACACCATGAATCACACAGGAACGCGTTGTGCATTCCTGTGCGATTCACATACGATCTGGGTGCAGTGCAATTTCAGCTCATTCATTCGAATGGGCTGAAATTGCATCGGATCGCATCAAAAGTAGTGCATGTACTCCTTTACAAAATACAGAGTAACCGGGCCACATGGTACCATGCGATTCGGTGCAGGTAAACACACTGCATTTGCAACCTGCATTTGGAGTGTCTTTAGCATTGCACTGACACCTACTGCAGATAACAAGTGCAGTGTGTTTTGAGCACGGTGAGTGAAACGCACATGGATCACGGGTTTCCCGCACTGCGCTCTGGTGTGAACTGGCCCTTAAAGTGATTCTAAAGGCTGAAGTTTTTTTAGAATGCAGGAATGTAAAAAAACAAAAACGTTAGTATGCAGCTGCCTGCCAACTAACAGAAATACAGTGGTGTGAAAAAGTGTTTGCCCCCTTCCTCATTTCCTGTTCCTTTGCATGTTTGTCACACTTAAGTGTTTCGGAACATCAAACCAATTTAAACAATAGTCAAGGACAACACAAGTAAACACAAAATGCAATTTGTAAATGAAGGTGTTTATTATTAAAGGTGAAAAAAAATCCAAACCATCATGGCCCTGTGTGAAAAAGTGATTGCCCCCCTTGTTAAAACATACTATAACTGTGGTTGTCCACACCTGAGTTAAATTTCTCTAGCCACACCCAGGCCTGATTATTGCCACACCTGTTCACAATCAAGGCATCACTTAAATAGGAGCTGCTTGACACAGTAAGGTCCACCAGAAGATCCTTAAAAGCTACACATCATGCCGAGACCCAAAGAAATTCAGGAACAATTGAGAAAGAAAGTAATTAAGATCTATCAGTCTGGAAAGGGTTATAAAGCCATTTCCAAAGCTTTGGGAATCCAGCGAACCACAGTGAGAGCCATTATCCACAAATGGCGAAGACATGGAACAGTGGTGAACCTTCCCAGGAGTGGCCGGCCGCCCAAAATTACCCCAAGAGCGCAGCGACGACTCATCCAAGAGGTCACAAAAGACCCCACAACAACGTCCAAGGAACTGCAGGCCTCACTTGCCTCAGTTAAGGTCAGCGTTCATGCCTCCACCATCAGGAAAAGACTGGGCAAAAATGGCCTGCATGGCAGAGTTCCAAGGAGAAAACCACTGCTGAGCAAAAAGAACATCAAAGCTCGTCTCAATTTCTCCACAACACATCTTGATGATCCCCAAGACTTTTGGGACAACATTCTGTGGACCGATGAGACAAAAGTGGAACTCTTTGGAAGGTGTGTGTCCAAGTATATCTGGCGTAGAAGGAACACTGCATTTCATAAAAAGAACATTATACCAACAGTAAAATATGGTGGTGGTAGTGTGATGGTCTGGGGCTGTTTTGCTGCTTCAGGACCTGGAAGACTTGCCGTGATAAAAGGTAACTATGAATTCTGCTGTCTACCAAGAGATCCTGAAGGAGAATGTCCGACCATCTGTTCGTGTACTCAAGCTGAAACGAACTTGGGTTCTGCAGCAGGACAATGATCCCAAACACACCAGCAAGTCCACCACCGAATGGCTGAAGAAAAACAGAATGAAGACTTTGGAGTGGCCTAGCCAAAGTCCTGACCTGAATCCTATTGAGATGTTGTGGTATGACCTTAAAAAGGCCGTTCATGCTGTAACTGAATTAGGACAATTCTGCAAAGATGAGTGGGCCAAAATTCCTCCAGGACGCTGTAAAAGCCTCATTGCACGTTATCGCAAACGCTTGGTTGCAGTTGTTGCTGCTAAGGGTGGCCCAACCAGTTATTAGGTTTAGGGGGCAATCACTTTTTCACACAGGGCCATGATGGTTTGGATTTTTTTTCACCTTTAATAATAAACACCTTAATTTACTAATTGCATTTTGTGTTTACTTGTGTTGTCCTTGACTATTGTTTAAATTGGTTTGATGTTCCGAAACACTTAAGTGTGACAAACATGCAAAGGAACAGGAAATGAGGAAGGGGGCAAACACTTTTTCACACCACTGTATACCCTTTAATGTAAAACAAAACCCGATCCTTACAAAGTTATTCAATTTAAACTGATATTAAATCCTCAGTTCTTTTAGGGCAGATACATACCACGAATCACACAGGAACGCTTTGTGCATTCCTGTGCAATTCACATGCAATCCCCTTATACTTACCTGAGCCCGATTTAGATCCAGCAATGTGCATGAGAGCAGCTTCTCTCCTGGTTCTCTGCTTTCTTATTGGCTCAGAGACTGGGACAAAGAGTGAGGCGCAGGAGCAAGCATGCACAAGTTCCCCCTTAGCAAGATGTTATGGGGGCATTGGGCAGGGGGGAGGAGCCAGGAGCACCAGTGTGGAACCTGAGAAGAGGAGGATCGGGGCTGCCCTGTGCAAAACCACTACACAGAGCAGGTAAGTAAAACAAGTTTATTATTTAAAAAAATACCTTCACATAATATATGATTCGGGGTGTGCAGCAACTTTACCTCTCCCTTATATGTGTCTTTCCCATGCTACCTTAAGGCCCCTTTCACACTTATGCAACCTGAAAGCCAGGTGATTTTGCCATGATTTTTGCACAGATATGAATGGTACTCATCGGAAATCATGAGGTTCGACTTGCAATGCGACTTTGCAGTCCCAGGTAGCAGGACAAGTCGCACAAGTGTGAAAGGGACCTTAAGCTGAATTCCAAGTATGCATATTTTGCATAGTTACATTGGTCCAGCTTGGACCAGTGGAAGCATGTATGCGTCATACCTGTGGGATCCCCGTAGAAGCTGGAAATAATTGCAGTAGGCACCGCTACTATAGTGACCGCCACTAGCTTCCGGGTCCCGCGTTCTCCAGACGTGTGAGCATCTCTCCTTCTTCACTTCAAACTGTAATCTGTTAATTAAATTAAATGTATGCTTTGGTTTAATGTAATTCTTACTCTGTAGACGATTTCCCCCTGAAGAAGCGGGTAGAGGATCCCTGTATACCCTACCTCAACTTTAACCCTATGGGGGTACCTGTTGGGAATTTGTGTATGTGTGGGATATTTTTAAATATGTTTGTATCTATTTTTGGTTGAATTGTATTAAAATGTATATTTTTTTTTTATCTTAAACCTTGGGTCTGTGTATCAGTATCGTGATAGTCCATTATCCTGTCTTGGTGTCCTTGTGTATTGGTCAGCATCAGAAACTGTCCTCACATTTTCACCCTTCCACCTTTTTAATGAATTCAAAGTATGCATATTTTTGCATAGTTACATTGGTCCAGCTTGGACCAGTGTAAGCATGTATGTGTCATACCTGTGGGATCCCCGTAGAAGCTGGAAATAATTGCAATAGGCACCGCTACTACAGTGACCGCCACTAGCTTCTGGGTCCTGCGTTGAGCGACTGCCATGCTGCTTGGTAAAAGCAGGAGGTTGCTCGCTTGGCAAAGGTGCCATTCAGAGAACACTTTGCATATACTAAATGAATGCAAAGCATTTTCTGATTGGACAAGGTGGAGAGATGGGGTGGTGATGACACAATCTCCACCACCTCCAATGATAGAGCGCTTTGCATTTGTTAAAAGAATGCAAAGTGTTCTCTGAATGGTGTGTGTGCTGATTGATCGATCTCCTTGGGCACGGCATCCGGAAGCTAGAGCCAATCACTGTAGCAGTGGTGCCTACAACAGTGGTTTCCATGTGGATCTTCGAGGTATGACACATACTGGCATTGGTCTAAGCTGGATCAATGAAATGTAGCTATGCAAAAATATGTACACCTGAATTTCAGCTTTAAGCAATTTCAGCGGCTAATTTATGTAATTTCGTGCACTAGACACTGAGGGGTGCACGTGCGCTGCCAGGCGCATGATCACATGCTGATTGGATACAGGGAATGCAAATCAGTGGGTCTGGCAGACCCGATGTCCACCGGCCACCCGTCCGTCATCGTCCCCCAAAGAGGCAGATTGGCAATCTGCCTATATAAACAAGGCAGATTGCCATCCTGACAGGGGAGAAGATAGAGCTCTTGTGTTCCTGCTAAGCAGGAACACCGATCTCTGGCTTCATCCAATCAGAGCAACCCCTACACCAGGGATATGCAATTAGTGGACCTCCAACTGTTGCAGAACTACAAGTCCCATGAGGCATAGCAAGACTCTGACAGCCATAAGCATGACACCGAGACGCAGAGGCATGATCAAACTTGTCGTTTTGCAACAGCTGGAGGTCCGCTAATTGCATATACCTGCCCTACACAGTTAGCAAGCATGAGCTAGGCACATAGTTAACTCTTTGATCGTCCCTGATGTAGTATAGTATTAGCATAGTAACCGTGCATATTTTTAGCACTGATAACTGTAAAAATGTCACTGGTTCCCAAAAAAGTGTCTGTTAGGTGTTTGATTATTCCGCTGCAATATTGCAGTCCCGCTAAAAATTGCTGAACGCCACCATTACTAGTAAAAATTGAAGAAAGAAAAATGACATAAAAATATGCCATAGTTTGTAAACGCGATAATTTTTGCGCAAACTAATCCATATACAGTTATTGTTTTTTTGTTTTTGTTTTGTTTTTTACCAAAAATATGTAGAAGAGTACCTATTGAACTAAATTGATGAAGAAATTAGATTTTTTTTTATTTATTTTTTACAATTTTTTTATTGCATGTGTTTTATAGCAGTAAGTTGAAAATACAGTTTGTTTGTTTTTTGTTTTTTTAATTGTCAATCTATTTTTGTTTATAGCGCATAAAATAAAAACCACAGAGGTAATCACATTTAAAAACTCAAAAGAATGGTGTGCTAATTCAGCCTGTGCTTGGATTTATGCACAGGCTAAATTAGCGCACCATTCTTTTGAATTTTTACATTTGATGTTGGTGTGAGGTCACTATTTAATGGTGCAGCTGTTCTAGTGTCACATTTGAATTATCATTTGCATAGCAGCGCTCTAGTATTTCATACTTTTTTTTTTTTTTTTGAGGTCATCAAATACCTCCAAAAGAAAGCTCAATTTGTGGGATAAAAAAGACGTAAATTTTATTTGGGTACAGCGTCGCAAGTCCGTGCAATTGTAAGTTAAAGTAACGCAGTGCCGTATCGCAAAAAATGGCCTGATCATAAAGGGGGGTAATTCCTTCCGGGGTTGAAGTGGTTAAATTACCGCCATTAACATGACATCATTGCTTATACTTTGTTTCATAATGTTTTGCTGTAAAAGAATAAAGCCATGTGATGACAAAGCATATTGTGACTCTATTAATCAGTCTTATGAGCTTTTTTCCATCTCCCCAAACTGGTTCTGGCTCAGGTATATGCCCCGAAGCTTTCTGACCACAGTCAGCATAATACTGTCCTTGTACATTGCTAGGTATTCAACAGCAAACAAACATGAACTGTAATTACAGAAGCTAAAGAACTCTTTTTTGTTTTTAATGACACTTAACCTACATATCATTAGACAGTTGTGTAAGATATTCGTGTACACACACACACACACACACACACACACACACACACACACACACACATTGTAAGATATATACTGTATATTAAAGAGGAAATTCACTCCCCTTGCCTTTTTTCTAACCCCTCTTACCTGTCCTACATCATTGTCCTAGTGTTACACACTCGCCTGCCCATCAGATCCAGCCTTGTCCTGCTGCGATCCACTGCTGGGGTGTGAAAGCCATTTCTGCCACCTTGGTCTACAGTGCAGTAGTATTCACATCGCTTCACTTTTTCCACATTTTGTTATGTTACAGCCCTATTCCAAAATTGATTAAATTCATTATATTCCTCAAAATTCTACAAACAATACCCCATAATGATGATGTGAAGGAAGTTTGATTGAAATTTTTGCAAATTTATTAAAAATAAAAACGAAAAAAATCCCATGTACATAAGTATTCACAGCCTTTGCCGTGACACTGAAAATTGAGCTCAGGTGCATCCCGTTCCCACTGATCATACTTGAGATGTTTCTACAACTTGATTAGAGTCCACCTGTGGTAAATTCAGTTTATTGGACATGATTTGGAAAGGCACACACACAGGGCATGTCCGAGCACAAACCAAGCCATATAGTCCAAGGAATTGTCTGTAGACCTCCAAGACAGGATTGTGTTGAGGCACAGATCTGGGGAAGGGTCCATAAAAATGTCTGCAGCATTAGAAGAAGAAGTATGGAACCACCGGGACTCTTCCTAGAAAGGGCTGCCCGGCCGAACTGAGCGATCGTGGGAGAAGGGCGGAGAAGGAGGAGTAGGTCCCTCTGAGAGAGCTCCAGTGTTTCTCTGTGGAGAGAGGAGAACCTTCCAGAACAACAACCATCTCTGCAGCACTCCACCAATCAGGCCTGTATGGTAGAGTGGCCAGACAGAAGCCACTCCTCAGTAAAAGGCACATGACAGCCCACTTGGAGTTTGACAAAAGGCCAAAAGGCACCTGAAGGACTCTCAGACCATGAGAAACAAAATTCTCTGGTCTGATGAAACACAGATTGAACTCTTTGGCCTGAACGGCAAGCATCATGTCTGGAGGAAACCAGGCACCACTCATCACTGTCAGGGCTGGCTTAGCCCATCCTCCTCTGGGCTGGCCGCTCAGCTGTAGGCCAATTGCCAGCTCTCTTCTCTCTCCACTGATACCAGCTGTTTCCAATGATGCTCGTCTGGCCAGCCTATTTAAAGTCTCCAGCTCATTTCTCCATTGCCTTCACGTTTGGTCACATCACTAGGAACCATCTCCTGCTGTTTCAAGACTGGCTTGCTGAAATCCCTCCTGGCTTCCATCCTGCTTGCAGTTGCTCACCTTGGATCCCTGATGTCTGGACTGGCTGATTACCCAATCTGGTTTATGAACTTTGGACTGGCTGACTACTCGATCTGGCTACTGGACTCTGGCTTGCTTGACTACACTTTTTCCTATTTACCTTTTTATTTTTATTAATAAACAAGTGTGATTTGATTGTACTTCTGTCTCTGTCTGTTTCATGGTTCCTGACAATCACCTGACCAATACCATCCCTACATTGAAGCTATGTGATGGCAGCATCAGTCTGTGGGGATGTTTTTTAGTGGCAGGAACTGAGAATCTAGTTAGGATCGAGGGAAAGATAAATGCAGCAATGTACAGAGACATCCTTGATGAAAACCTGCACCAGAGTGCTCTGGACCTCACACTGGGGCAAAGGTTCATCTTCCAACATATCAACGACTCTAAGCACATAGCCAAGATAACAAAGGCGTCCTTCAGTGGTTTATATGACATTGTGTGATTGGAGAGCCTGTGTTATTTGGTTGGCCAAGGGCCCTAGTAGTTAGCCTAAAGTGTGGGTCTATGGTTAAGTGTGCATTCTCAAATGTGCAGTCAGTCTTTGTGGAGGAAGATTTTGGTGTTTCTAGTAGAGAAATCCTGGTTTTGGTGGGATTACATACTTTTCAGTGGCACTTGTCCTAAAATGTGTTAATTTTAATGTCTCAATTGTTTATAGTTTTTGTAGGTAGTTTGTGTAGCTAAGTGGAGAAATCCTGGTTTTGGCGGGAAAATGGCGCCATTTTGTCGTTTCCTGTCTTTTGTTGTCTGCCATGTGGCCATGGTTGGCTCCCATTTTGAGAGGCGCAGTTTAAGGATTTTGTGCTGTTTGACCTGTTGGTCATCCTAGAGGGGAAGCTGCTTCAATTCCTTTTTATGTGTGTAGCCTTGCGGTCTACTTTGAAATTGAATTTACTAGCTTTAGACTGAGGTTTTTGTACTTTTAGCAGTCTGTGTTTTTAAATATTTTAGAGTTCCTCAGAGGGCAATTCATTGTTTTGAGGCTTGTATTGTATAGTTTGCAGAGGAGAAAGGGGGCTTTGGTTGACCCCTTTCAACCATCTTTTTAGTTTATTTTAGTTCTTTTCAGTTTTGACTCTTGTTGCACTGTTGTGTGGTATTTTGGTCTCAAAACTTGTGGTTTGATTTCCCAGGGGCTATGTGTGTCTAGGGGGATTCCCTCCCATTTGCAATATAGGGGTGTGTTCCACCCTCTTTATATGATGTTTAGCCATAGATTTTTTTTATAGACATAATATTGAAGCTATTCAATGCTTCCCCTCCCCCTCCCTTTTTCCTGTTCAGGTGTGCAACAGGAAGTTGGTGGGAGGAGCTTGTGTTTGGATGGACAATGGAAAACACTTTGGCTTTTGAAAGAGTGTTTTAAATTTAATTCCAGTTAGTTATTTTTTGTTTTATACTGTAATACAGTTTTGGGTAGAGCGCAAGCAGGAGGCGTCCAAGTTACTGTTGTAATATAGAGGTACAGAGAGAAGCCACATTGTTCTTTAAAGAAAGCAGGCATAAGTGCTCTGTGCGGTTTAGTCTGGTGACTAGATGTACGGTCGTACAGCGCATGTCAAGGTTTTGCCCACACGAAAATGGGCAAATGCACGTGTGAGCCAGGCATCGGCGCGTGTGTGCGCCAGCGCGCATTCCCAGGCGCACGCACGTATGCGACAGGCATGTGTGCGCGTTAGCGCTGTTTGGCGCCAGTGGCCCTACTTAAGGAAGGCGGCTTCACTTGCTCAGTGCTGTTTGCCTGCCGCTCTGCATCTGAGTCTCCTGTAATCTGCATGCTGATCGTATTCTCTGACCCAGCTTTTGATTGACCTCGCTGACCTCTCCTGTCCTGACCCCAGCCTGTCTGACCTTGCTTTGGATTGAATGCCTGTTACTGAACCTCTGCCTGCCTGTACCTCGCTTCTGCCTGCTGGACATACCGGATTGCCTTTTCTATTGTGACCCGGCCTGTCTGACCATCTCTCTGCCTATTTCAAATGTGCTGCATCTTGGTCCTGCTGCTGCTCCTTTGTCTGCTGACCACTGACCACGGATCCAGCCACTGCTTCCAGCTCAGACACTCCTACCCCGCTGCGCTCACGGGGCCACTGTCTCAATTCCAGTGGTCCCTGAACCAGAGCTGTGAGCCCTTGTACACCCAGTCTGAGATTCTGACGGAATGTGTCCTATCGGACCGTTTTGTCGGATATTCCGACTGTGAGTGGTCTCTATCGGACCGTTTCCGTTGGAATATCCGACGGACCAACTTTTCCAACTTGCCGGTAAAATTTTCAGACAAAATGCTCCGATCGGATATACTCCGATCATGTGTAGCCTACTCCGACTGACAAGGTGCCATGCATGCTCACAATCAAATTCGGACACGGAAGCGCTCGCTCAGGTAAAACTACTGCTCGTAATCGATATAGCACATTCGTCACGCTGCAATGTTAAAAATGAAGCACGTTCTCTTTTTCTTTACAATGCTGCAAGAATGAACTTCTTTTGATGCTCATAGTCACACACACTTCTCCCGAACGTATTTCCTGACTCTTTTTTACTCATTTCAGCACTACAATATTTTAAATGGTCACATCTACACAATTTTTTTTTTTTTTGGGGGGGAATTTTGTGGTTGGTTTTTTTTCATTAACATCTCCTTTTTTGTCAGTTTGCTCATCTTTGCATTTTTTGGGGTGTGTTTTGGGTTTCAACTTACCACAACACCATTATTATCTTTTTTGTATTTTGTTTTTGTTTTTTAATCTACAGGAGGTTGTTTGGTGTTGGTGCCCCTTGTTATTAATTTCACCTTGTATTTTTGAAATGTACCTGCCTACTCACAAATAAACTGTCCCTTTTGAAGTAAAACACATACGCAAGTATTTCTCCAAACCAAAAAAACCTTTATTTTGGTGTCAAACAACTAAAAAGAGGGAAGCAGCGCTGGAGAAACTTGTCAATTTGGCGAAGCCTTTGGCCCCCAGGGCAGACATGAACTAATTTGAAAAAGAAAAATTGGTGGCCTGAGGAGTACATATCTCAGGGAGAGAAGTTTGGTCCAGAAGTCCGAGAGATCATGAAGAGCAGATGCCATCTATCTCCCCAGGATGTGGTTCTTCAAGAGGCTGCATCTTCTGTCAGACCAGACTGAACTCAGGTCATCACTCTCTCGTCTTCCTTAGGCACTTCCCGCCAGGCATCCTCCCAGGCTGTGGCTGGGCTCCTGTAGTTGTGGCAGGAGGAGGAGAAGGAGGGCGTTGGTCGACCTCCTGGCTGCCACTTGCCACAGCCTCCCCCCCGGCTGAGGTCTTCCTGTGTATGAAAATGGGATATAGTTTTAGTTTTTTGCTCATCAATCACACAATTTGGTGCTCATGACTGTTGCAAATTGAATGTTACCAAATAGAACAGACTATCATTCTGAGCCCAGCATTTTTCATTCTCGTCCCAAACATTTTTGCTCACTACTGTTTATTGAGATGTAAACCACTTTGTAAAATCACAACTTACAATAATAACATCTAGTTAACATCATTAAATGTACGACAAGAAATATGTTCAACAATGCAATACCTGTCTCAAGCTGGGCCCCTCCACATGTTGCTGCCTGGAAGGCCCAGGTTGGACAATGGAAGCCTCAGCTGGGGTTGAAGGAAGCCTTGAAGAAAGACGGTCGAGTGGTGGCCTGGGTACCCCCTGGTCTACCAGAAAATGCAGCCTCTCGAAGTAAACCATCCTGGGGTAATAAATGGCATCTGGATCTCCTGATCTCAGGGACTCCAGGTGCTTCTTTCTCTCCCTGAGATATGTACTCTTCATGGCACCAATTTTCAACATAGGTCATGTCTGCCGTGGGGACCAAGATCCGCACCAAATCAAGAAGTTTCTCTAGCACTGCCTTCCTCTTTCTTCGGTCATGATAAAATGGGTTGTTGATCTGCCACAGGCAGGGCACTTCCCTGAACAGTTGAATGAAGAGCCCCCTAAAATTGTCGTTTTGGAAGGGATCCATCTTGTCTGCAAGACACAACACAAGACAAACCCTAAAATACTAATAATGCCATGATAAACCCTCCTAATCTTGTCGCAACATAGGCCTAGATAGAAGCAGTCTAGTCTAATCATGTACCAAGTTCAAAATTTTACCTTAGTTTGCACAATCGTCGCGTCAGCTCCGCACTCTGTTGACAGAACGTACGTACGACACACGTGTTGCGTTTTATATACAGTGCGCATGCGTGAAACTCCGCCCACCCCTGACGTTCTTTCTAGACTATTCCCTGCCCCTTCTCTTTTGGCGCAGTGGGGAGAGCACATGGCGGAGAGAACGCAGGTGCACAATCAGAGTACCACTAACGAGGAGGAGGGCGAGGAAAGCCTGGAGCCTGAAACGTCCCGATCCTGGAAGAGAAGATTTAAGGCCTCAAATATGTATTTTTTAGAGATGTTGGAGATGGTGGACATATTGAAGAGGACCGACTATGATGGGAAGTATGGACCTTACCCAAACCCAAATGTCAGAAAGGCCAAGATCATGACTAAAGTTGTGAAGAGTCTTCAGAAGAATTTTGGGGTATGACGATCCAAGGATCAACTGAGAAAACGCTGGTCAGACCTGAAACTGAGGGAGCAAGATCAGTAAAGAAGGATCAAGCGTGTTCTTCAAAAAAGTAAGTAGTTGTCGTGTGTTCATATGATTATTCTTGCTTGCATACTGCTCCATGTGCTTTGATTTCATGTTGTACAGTTTAAAATGGCCACTTTCAAGTTCATGGGTTCAATCGTTCGTAAGAAACATTGTTCTGCAGTAAGTATTCCAGCTTAACAAAGTGTCCACAATATTGTTCTCACCTTTGAACTCGGCCAAAAAAACACAATTGTACCACACTTCCAAGCAATGTTTCATATTCCTATTTCTGCCCTCTGTGTGCTAAGTATTCATTTTTTACATTCTCATAGGGGAGAGAAGACTCGGGAAGTATGAGGACACCAGGGACCACACCCCTCCCAAAGAAGGCCAAATTCCAAAACCAGAAGCAGAGGAGCAGGAGGAGGAGGAGGAGGAGAAAGGAGAGATCGTTGAGGTTGGACAAATTGTCACCACAACAGGTGAGTGTCAGAGAACACAGCTTCCGGTAAGCTCATCAATGTATCTCACCATATTTTTATTGCATGGTGTGTTTTTTTGCTTTGTTTTGTAGGTGATGTGGAAGAAGATTCCCGTTTTACCAGTGAAAGTGCCCAGATCCTGATTGGGGAGATAATGGGGTGCAGGTGCAGGAGGAGGAGGAAGGAGAGATCGTTGAAGTTGGACAAGTTGTCACCACAACAGGTGAGTGTTGAAGACTACAGCTTCCGGTAAGCTAATCAATGTATGTCGGCATATTTATAATACATGGTGTGTTTTTTTGCTTTTTTTGTAGGTGATGTGGAAGAAGAATCACATTTTACCAATGAAAGTGCCCAGATCCTGATTGGAGAGATAATGGGGTGCAATCGGGATTTAGAAAATATACAGAAAAACATCAATGATGTTCAAAATAAAATGAAGAACATCACTGATGTTTTGGGGAGAGTCTGAAACACCCCAAACTAGCTAGGGTTTTATTTTTGTGTTTTTAAACAACAACTTTTGTATTTTACAAAAAGCCACATTTGGAACATGCACACAGTGTGTCAACATGCCCTATCTCCCATCATGGGGGATCAATGTATGTGTTTTGTGGAAAGTGACTGAGATGAAGGGGTTGCAGCCACAAAACATGTACATTGATCCCCCATGATGGGAGATAGCACATGTTGACACACTGTGTGCATCTGTTAGGTACCTGGGTGGTGAGCCTGACTTGGTGGGAGAAGACTTCTCTTACGACTCTGGTTCAGGGCCCACTGGAGTGAAGACAGTGGTCCCGTGAGCGCAGCGGGGTAGGAGTGTCTAAGCCGGAAGTAGCATCTGATGCAGGCAGTGGAGATGGTCCTCCGGACAGCTGGAACTGCAGAAACTGGCAGAAGCTGGCAGAGCAGAAAGATGATCAATCAGCCGGGTTGAAGCAGGCACCGGAACAGTGGTAGCGGATCCTGGATAGAACTCAGCACACTTTGGGACAATACTGGAGAATGAACTTTGTATTTATAACTAGCAAATGAACACTCGGCTATAAATTCAGCTAGGCAACCAGGCTGATAGTAATAGCTGTATTCCAATATTAGTCTCTCCCCTTAGCTTGCTGTTGACTGCCTGGTAGATGCTTAAAGACACTGTGAGCATTTCTCTAGGTCTAATTAATATACAATAACCATTTACGGCAGCTAGCAGCAATTGGTCCGGACCAGTGTCATTTTCTGTGTTTGTTGTGTATGTTATTTATGTCCTGTTGGTAGTCTGTCTTTCACGATATATGTACTGTCTATTTTTATATGGATATTCTTTATGAATTGCCCTTGGTTTTTTAGTAATCTAATTGTGGTTAATAATGAAATGAAATGTAATATAGAAAAAAAAATTTTTTTTGTATGATTTAACCTCATTTTGAAACATTTTTTGGTGCCCAAAGTAACCTCTTTTGCAGTCCGTGTCTATCGAACTTCACCCCCTCCCCTTTTCTTCATATGTTATTTGCTTACGGCATCAATACCTTAATTAAGAATTTAATAGGGGTTAAATAAAAGTGACCCTTTATTAGTGGATAAACCTGCATCTTTTTCCCTTCTTCCCTAAACTAATTTGTTGTTGACACTTTGGGACAAGCAGAGCGTTAGTCAAACAGGCCGGGTCGGATCAGATAGGCAGTAGGCAGAAGTGGCAGGCAAAGACAAGGTCACAGGCTAGCAGAGGTTCAGCATCAGGGATAAGCAGTCCATAAACAGGGTCAGACAGGCCGGGATCAGGGCAGGAGAGATCAGCAGAGTCAGACGTAAGCCGGGTCAGTAATAGTAATCAGATAGGCAGGTAACAGGAGTCTCAGGTACAAGCTGCAGACAAAACAGCACTGAACAAGTGTAGCTGTCACCTTTAAATAGGGCCACTGGCTCCAAACCGCGCTAGCGCGTGCGCGCTCGTGGTGTGCGCGCACGCAACAGCCGTCGTGCACGCGCGTGTGCCTGAGCTGCACACTGGCGTGCACACACACGCCGATGCCCAGATTGCCTAACAGCGCACGCACGCAGATTTGCCTGTACAGTGCAAGCAGAGCCCTGACATTGCCCCCCCACAAGGGGCAACCTCCGGGTGCCCAAATTGTCTCTCTGCAGGGTGAGAAGAAAAAAACTCACAGATTAATCTTCTAGCGTGAAGGTTACTATCAGGCTCCCAAGAATTGCTCTCTGGGCCGTAGCCCTTCCACTTAATCAGAAACTGTCTTTGCCCTTGCCGTCTTCTACAGTCAAGAATAGCCTCCACTTCATATTCTTCACTACCATCAACTAATGCCCCGTACACACGAGCGGACTTAAGTCCGACAGACTTCCGTCGGAGTTCCGTCGGAGTTCTGCTGGAATTCCGACGGAGTTCTGACAGACTTTTCGGCCGAACGGACTTGGCCACACACAATCACACTAAACTCCGACGGATTCTAACGTGATGACGTACGACTGGACTCGAATAAGGAAGTTCATAGCCAGTAGCCAATAGCTGCCCTAGCGTCGGTTTTAGTCCGTCGGAGTAGCATACACACGAGCGGAGTTTTCGAAGGGGACCGGGTCCGGCGGAGTTCCGTCGGGAAAATTTGAAGCATGCTTCATTTCTAAAGTCCGTCAGACTTTGGCGAATCAAAAGTCCGTTGCAGCCCACACACGATCGGATAGTCTGACGGACTCGGTCCTTCGGACTTTGGATGTTGAAAAGTCCGCTCGTGTGTACGGGGCATAAGACGGGTTCAGGTGGTCTAGTTCCTCTATTCGGAAAGGGGTCAGGTACCGAAGGTTTTAGCAGGGACACATGAAAAACCGGGTGCACCTTCATTGATACAGGTAAGGACAACTCATAGGACACTTTGTTAATCTTCCTCTTTACCTGGAAGGGGCCCAGAAATTTGGGTGCAAGCTTTTTTGACGGGCAGGCTAACTTAAGGTTAGAAGTAGAAAGCCATACCTGGTCCCCGATTTTAAGGTATAATTCCCCCCTTCTCTTGCAATCGAAGGCTTTCTTGCTGTCCGCCTGGGCCTTGGTTATTGCTTCTTGCAAAACCTGGTTGTTACGGCTGAGGAAGGTCACTGTGTCCTGGACTGCTGGCACTGAAGATTCTGGAAGAAAATCAGGGAGAAATGATAAGTGAAACACATAATTGGCAAAAAACGGGGACTGTCCTGTGGTTGAATGACTGGCATTGTTATAAGCTAATTCTGCTAGGGGCAGAAGAAACACCCAATCGTCCTGTACAAAGGATGTGAAACATCTGATATACTGTTCAAGAGTCTGGTTTGTTCGTTCAGTCTGCCCGTTGGTCTGGGGATGATAAGCGGATGACAAGGCCAGCTCGATCTTCAAACTCTCACACAGGGCCCTCCAGAACCGGGATGTAAATTGGACCCCTCTGTCTGACAATATATTAGCAGGTACCCCATGTACCCTAATGATTTCTTTGATAAAGATACGGGCTGTCTCTGATGCCGATGGAGTCCCTTTTAGCGGTAGGAAATGAGCCATCTTGGAAAGTCGATCCACAACTACGAAAATGGCTGTGCAACCCTCGGAGGATGAAAGCTCGACTATAAAATCCATGGTGATCATTCGCCAAGGCCGATCAGGTGCAGGAAGAGGTTTCAGAAGTCCCCAAGCTCGGTTCCTAATTGCCTTACTTCGGATGCATACAGGGCAAGAACTGACGTACTTCACGCAGAATTCTTTCAAGCCCGGCCACCAGAAAGTGCGCTGCACAAGCTCCAAAGTCTTGCGGGCCCCAAAATGCCCTGCTAATGGGTGGTCATGAAGCAGGGCAAGGACTCTTACTCGGATACTTTCCGGAACAAAGACTTGACTGTTCTTCCACAAAAGGCCCTCCCTGGTTGTCAAAGAAATTCCTGGAGGAATGGGCGAGTTCAAAGATGCCTCTCTGATCTGAGAAAGCAGGTCTGGTTGCACGAGTAGAAAGTTTCTCACAGGTAGAATAGTATCCGGAACAGCCGAGTCTTTGGAGCAGTCATACATGCGCGAGAGCGCATCTGGTTTCACATTCTTCGAGCCAGGGCGATACGTGATGTGAAAGCAGAATAGAGAAAAGAACAGGGCCCAACGGGCCTGCCGGGGCTTCAGACGCTTGGCAGTTCTTAAGTATTCAAGGTTTTTGTGGTCGGTGTAGATTAATACAGGATGTACTGCACCTTCCAACAAGTATCTCCACTCCTCCAATGCCGACTTAATGGCTAGCAGCTCCCGATCACCTACATTGTAGTTCCTTTCAGCAGGAGAAAGTTTCAGAGAAAAGAATCCTACGGGGTGCATCAGATCTTTACTGCCTTGACGTTGAGACACCACCGCCCCCACCACCATTTTAGAAGCATCAACTTCAAGGATGTAGGGCAGAGATGGATCAGGGTGGCTGAGGATGGGAGCAGAAGTAAACAGTCCTTTGAGCTTTTCGAAGGCTTCCTGGGCCTCTGGCTCCCAGTGAAAACGTACATTCTGCTTTCTCAACTAAGTGATGGGGGTGATAATGGCAGAGAACCCCTTGATGAACTTCCTGTAAAAGTTTGCAAAGCCTACAAAACGTTGTATTCCTTTTTTGTCCATGGGTGCAGGCCAATCCAGAATAGCGGATACTTTCCGCGGATCCATTCAGATGCTTGCTGGGGATATCTCAAGACCGAGAAATTGTATGTCTTGCTGTTCAAACTTACATTTCTCGGCTTTGGCCTACAGTCCGTGCTGGCGGAGATGGAGCAACACTCTGCCCACATGCCCGCGGTGTTGCTCAAGGGATCTGGAGAAAATCAGAATGTCGTCCAGATAGACGATGACAAAAATGTCCAGAAAGTCTCTAAACACATTGTTTATGAGATGCTGAAAAGTGGCAGGGGCATTGCAGAGACCGAAGGGCATGACTAGGTACTCATAATGTCCAAAGCGGGTTCGGAAGGCTGTCTTCCATTCATCTCCAGCCCGTATGCGGAAAAAGTTGTAGGCCCCTCTTAAGTCCAACTTGGTAAAAATTGTGGCAGATCTCAATTTCTGAAAGAGCTCTGGTATCAGGGGCAGAGGGTAGCGGTTTTTAACCGTAATTTTGTTCAGTTCACGGTAGTCCACACAGGGCCAGAGCGACTGGTCCTTCTTGGTGACAAAGAACATTCCCGCGCCCGCTGGAGAAGTAGAATGGCGGATGAACCCCTTCTCCAAATTTTCCGTAATGTAGGTTTTCAGTGCCTCCTGCTCCTTTTCTGATAAGGGAAAAATGCGTCCAAATGGGATCTCAGCCCCCGGGAGGAGTTGGATGGGACAATCATATGAACAATGGGGCAAAAGGGGGTCCGCCCCTCGTTTGCTAAAGACGTCAAGGAACTCGTGGTATGGTTCTGGCACTGATTGGCACAAGTCCTGATCAGAGTCCAGGCAAAGAAGTGCAGCAGGCTGGACAGGTATCTCATGTAAACAATGTTCCAGACAATATGGGGACTGAAACCTCACTTCCCCAGTGGACCAGTTTATAGCGGGGTTATGGGCCTGAAGCCAGGGTATGCCCAGGATCACAGGAAACAGGGGAGATGAGATTACATCAAGGGTCAATAGTTCCTTGTGCTGAGAAAAGGAGATGGCAAGCAGGGGCAGAGTCTCCTGGGTTACCACACCCGGGTTGATGCGGGAGCCGTCGGCCATAAAAACAGATAGTCCATGAGATTTCCTCCGAAGAGATATGGAGTGCAGACTGGCAAAGGTGGCATCAACAAAACAGCTGCAAGCTCCAGAGTCAATAATGGCGTTGATAGAGACCGTCTTTTCCTGGAGCTGTAAAGAGAGAGGGAGAGCAACATGGGTGGCGTTGACTGGCAAGGGTACAGGACTGGAAGACACAGAGGAGAGGCACTTAGTGTCTTAACAGGACAGTGTCAGGGGCTGGACTGACAGGACCCACTTGTGGAGCAGGTGGGTAGCGGGTAGCAGGAGTCGGGACCCTTGCAGTCATCCAAGCCGGACGATGGAGTTGAGAGGAGCGTTCGGATCTGCATTCCCGAAGCCGGCGATCAATTTGGATGGCAAGCGTGATTAGACCCTCCAGGGAATCAGGAGTACCAACACGAACTGGTGTCTCAAGGCTGACTCATTCCACTGGGTGTCTGCGCTCCAGCGCCTAAAGTCCGTAACATAGTCCTCGGCCGCTCTACGACCCTGCTGGAGCGCAGATAGAGCAGATTCAGCTGTGGTGGTTCACTGCGGGTCTTCATACAGTTAGTTGTGCCATGGCCTCAAAGAAGGAAGGAAGGGATTGAGTCAAAGGGCTGTCTCCTTCCAGGAGATGATGGGCCCAGGTCTGAGGCTCCCCTTGCAACAGGGAAATCACGAATCCCACTTTGGTAGCTTCCAGTGAAAAAGTTCTAGGTTGGAGAACAAAATACAGCTGGCAGGCATTGCGGAAGGCCCTGAATTTAGAGCGATCCCCTGAGAATCTTTCTGGGATAGGCACCCTTGGTTCTGGTGGGAGCATCACCACTGCAGGCTGGGGAGCTGGTTGAGCAGGAAGTGGAGGGGGTACAGTGGTCGTAGAACTGGAACCGGAAAGATGTTGAACCCGTTCTTCCAATCTTGTGTATCCTTCCTGCAGGGATTTCATGAGTGAGGGCTGCCAGATGTGAGCAGATCTCCTTCATAGCAGAAGCTTCTCCCGCAGGCTCAGTCATGGCTGTTTTGTACTGTTAGGTACCTGGGGTGAGCCTGACTTGGTGGGAGAAGACTTCTCTTACGACTCTGGTTCAGGGCCCACTTGAGTGAAGACAGTGGTCCCGTGAGCGCAGCGGGGTAGGAGTGTCTGAGTCGGAAGCAGCAGCTGTTGCAGGCAGTGGAGATGGTCCTCTGGGCGGCTGGAACTGCAGAAACTGGCAGAAGCTGGCAGAGCAGAAAGATGATCAATCAGCCGCTCCACCAGAGTGCACCCCAGGCGAGGCCGCTCCACCAGAGTGCGCCCCAGGCGAGGCCGCTCCACCAGAGTGCGCCCCAGGCGAGGCCGCTCCACCAGAGTGCGCCCCAGGCGAGGCCGCTCCACCAGAGTGCGCCCCAGGCGAGGCCGCTCCACCAGAGTGCGCCCCAGACGAGGCAACTCCACCAGAGTGCGCCCCAGACGAGGCCGCTCCACCAGAGTGCGCCCCAGACGAGGCCGCTCCACCAGAGTGCACCCCAGACGAGGCCACTCCACCAGAGTGCGCCCCAGACGAGGCCACTCCACCAGAGTGCGCCCCAGACGAGGCCACTCCACCAGAGTGCGCCCCAGACGAGGCCACTCCACCAGAGTGTGCCCCAGACGAGGCCACTTCACTAGAATGACCAGACATAGAGAAACCAAAACGTCATGTTCGCTTTACGCTTCCTCCAGGTCATGAAGATGATAATAGACCAAGGTGAAAGCACTTCTACATAAAAAAAAGTTAAACGTCATGTTCACTTTTTGCTTCCCCCAGAGCCATGAAAAAGCCAGAAAGACATAAAGAAAAAAATGAAAAGACCACGAAAGCCATCACCCCCCCCCCCCCCTTGCAGGACTACCCTCGATGATCATGAACCAAAGAAAAATAACCAAAACAACAAAAATAGAAAAAAAATAAAAGACAGTACAAGTTGGAGTAGCTGTGAAGGGAGGTTGGAAGCCAGCACATTTTTTCTTTCCTGCAGTCATGTGTTGGACCAGCTTTGAGGGGAGGTTGGAGGCAAGAAGGCTGGGGTTGGATCGGCTGTGAGTGGAGGTTGGAGGCCAGAACACTTTTTCTTCACGAGAGTGTGCCCCAGGCGAGGCCGCTCCACCAGAGTGTGCCACAGGCGAGGCCGCTCCACCAGAGTGTGCCCCAGACGAGGCCGCTCCACCAGAGTGTGCCCCAGGCGAGGCCGCTCCACCAGAGTGTGCCCCCAGGCGAGGCCGCTCCACCAGAGTGTGCCCCCAGGTGAGGCCGCTCCACCAGAGTGTGCCCCCAGGCGAGGCCGCTCCACCAGAGAGTATGCCCCAGGCGAGGCCGCTCCACCAGAGTTGAAGGCCGGAAGACTTTCCTTTTTCTGCAGTTGTGTGTTGGATCGGCTGTGAGGGGAGGTTGGAGGCAGATAGACTTTTTCTCCACCAGAGTGCGCCCCAGGCGAGGCCACTCCACCAGAGTGCGCCCCAAGTGAGGCCACTCCACCAGAGTGCGCCCCAAGCGAGGTCACTCCACCAGAGTGTGCCCCAAGCGAGGCCACTCCACCAGAGTGCGCCCCAGGCGAGGCCACTCCACCAGTTCGACTTCCACAAGGAGACTCCACTAGAAGAACCCTCAATCATCACAGAACAGGACAAAGGAAAAAGAACCAGAAAGAAAAAAAATAGAAAAACTAAAAGACAGTATGAGTGCGCCCCAGTCGAGACCACTGCACCAGAGGGCGCCCCAGACAATACCACTCCACCAGAGTGTGCCCCAGGCAAGGCCGCTCCACCAGAGTATGCCCCAGGCAAGGCCGCTCCACCAGAGTGTGTCCCAGGCAAGGCCGCTCCACCAGAGTGTGTCCCAGGCAAGGCCGCTCCACCAGAGTGTGTCCCAGGCGAGGCCGCTCCACCAGAGTGTGTCCCAGGCGAGGCCATTCCACCAGAGTTGGAGGCCGGAAGACTTTTCTTTTTCTGCAGGCATGTGTTGGATCGGCTGTGAGGGGAAGTTGGAGGCCGATAGACTTTTTCTTCACCAGAGTGTGCCCCAGGCGAAGCCACTCCACCAGTTCGACTTCCACAAGGAGACTCCATTAGAAGAACCCTCAATCATCACAGAACCGGACAAAGGAAAAAAAAAACAGAAAGAAAAAAAATTGAAAAACTAAAAGACAGTATGAGTGCGCCCCAGGCGAGGCCACTCCACCAGAGTGCGCCCCAGGCGAGGCCACTCCACCAGAGTGCGCCCCAGGCGAGGCCACTCCACCAGTTCGACTTCCACAAGGAGACTCCACTAGAAGAACCCTCAATCATCACAGAACAGGACAAAGGAAAAAAAACCAGAAAGAAAAAAAAATAGAAAAACTAAAAGACAGTATGAGTGCGCCCCAGTCGAGACCACTGCACCAGAGGGTGCCCCAGACAATACCACTCCACCAGAGTGTGCCCCAGGCAAGGCCGCTCCACCAGAGTATGCCCCAGGCAAGACCGCTCCACCAGAGTGTGTCCCAGGCAAGGCCGCTCCACCAGAGTGTGTCCCAGGCGAGGCCGCTCCACCAGAGTGTGTCCCAGGTGAGGCCGCTCCACCAGAGTGCGCCCCAGGCGAGGCCACTCCACCAGAGTTGGAGGCCGGAAGACTTTTCTTTTTCTGCAGGCGTGTGTTGGATCGGCTGTGAGGGGAAGTTGGAGGCCGATAGACTTTTTCTTCACCAGAGTGTGCCCCAGGCGAAGCCACTCCACCAGTTCGACTTCCACAAGGAGACTCCATTAGAAGAACCCTCAATCATCACAGAACCGGACAAAGGAAAAAAAACTGAAAGAAAAAAAAATAGAAAAACTAAAAGACAGTATGAGTGCGCCCCAGTCGAGACCACTGCTACAGAGGGCGCCCCAAACAATGCCACTCCACCAGAGTGCGCCCCAGACGAGGCCACTCCACCAGAGTGCGACCTAGACATGGCCACTCCACCATAGTGCGATCTAGACATGGCCACTGCACCAGAGTGCGATCTCTACATAGAGAAACCAAAACGTCATTTTCGCTTTACACTTTCTCCAGGGCACGAAGATGATAATCGACCAAAGCGAAGCCACATCTACGTAAAAAAATAAAACGTGTTCGCTTCATGCTTCCTCCAGAGCATAAAAACTGATACTCAACGAAAAAGGGGCGCTCGCTGTCAGAAAAATAGAAAGAAATTCAAAGACCACGAAGATCAGCCACCCCCTCCCCCCCCGCAGGGAGCAGATCCCCTGCTCGCTGTCACAAGGAGGGGGGTGGACTGGGGGGAGAGGGGGATGATTTTGAACATGTTACATGTTATACCCTAAATATGGATGTTCAGAAAGGTGAACTTATCCCTTAAAGTTCTGCTTTTTCAGAATATCTAAAATGCTTTAGTGTGCATGAACTGGGTATTGGCTCACTTAAACTGTATTAAACCCAAAACAAAAAATGTAATATGTTGCAGATTACCAATCATTAGATGTGGTAGCTGCAATCACTTTTAGATAGGCTTTTCTTCCTTTGTTTTAACCTGATCTGGCCACCAGTAACACACTTCCTGTATTAGAGCACCCCTACTCTGGATGAAGGAGCACAGGGGGGCACATTTGGACAGCTGCACCGTCAATCCTGGGAAGGGGAGTGTTAGATGGACTAGGAGATTTAGATACACTAACCATTTGAAGCCAAACTCCTGCTAATACATTAGAAGAAGATTAGCCCAGTTTAAGGTGAAGCAGGCCACAGAAGGTTCGAGGATGGGATTTTTGTTGTTTTTCTGGAATAATAAAGCTTCACTTACATTGGATTTTATGGTGTGCCACTGGCTTATTTGTTTTGAATATACAAAGAGATGTTTTGGATCCTTGTAGATTTTTAAAAGCTGTGCTCCACTTTAACCAATTGCAGACCACCCACCATACATACAGTATCTCACAAAAGTGAGTACACCCCTCACATTTTTGTAAATATTTTATTATATCTTTTCATGTGACAAACTTGAAAAAAATAAATCACACTTTGCTACAGTGTAAATTTATGGTCCCCTCAAAATAACTCAGCACACAGCCATTAATGTCCAAACCACTGGCAACAAAAGTGAGTACACCTCTAAGTGAAAATGTCCAAATTGGGCCCAATTAGCCATTTTCTATCCCCGGTGTCCTGTGACTCATTAATGTTACAAGGTCTCAGGCATGAAAGTTGAACATGGCACCTCATGGCAAAGAACTCTCAGAGGATATGAAAAAAAGAATTGCTCTACATAAAGATTGCGCACGGTGGCCAAGACAATACAGCTGTTTAACAGGACAGGTTTCACTCAGAACAGGCCTCACCATGGTCGACCAAATAAGTTGAGTGCATGCGCTCAGCATCATATCCAGAGGTTGTCTTTGGGAAATAGACATATGAGTGCTGCCAGCATTGCTGCAGAGGTTGAAGGGTGGAGGGTCAGCCTGTCAGTGCTCAGACCATACACAACACACTACATCAAATTGGTCTGCATAGCTGTCGTTTCGGAAGCCTCTTCTAAAGATGATGCACAAGAAAGTCTGCAATTTTCTGAAAACAAGCAGAGTAAGGAAATGTATTACTAGAACCATGTCCTGTGGTCTGATGAGACCTTATTTGGTTCAAATGGTGTCAAGCGTGTAGGGTGGCAATCAAGTAAGGGGTACAAAGACAAGTGTGTCTTGCCTATAGTCAAGCATGGTGGTGGGAGTGTCATGGTCTGGGGCTGCCTGAGTGCTTCCGCAACTGGGGAGCTACAGTTAATTGAGGGAACCATGAATACCAACATGTACTGTGACATACTGAATCAGAGCATGATCCCCTCCCTTCAGAGACTGGGCCACAAGGCAGTATTCCAACATGATAATGACCCCAAACACATCTCCAAGATGACCACTGCCTGTCAAGTGTGTGTGGGGGCAATCAGGTAAGGAGTACAGACAAGTGTTTCTTGCCTACAGTCAAGCATGGCGGTGGGAGTGTCATGGTCTGGGGCTGCATGAGTGCTGCCAGCACTGGGAAACTACAGTTCATTGAGGGCACTATGAATGCTAGCATGTACTGTGACACATTAAGCAGAGCATGATCCCCTCCCTTTGGAGACTGGGCCGCAGGGCATTATTCCAACATAACGACCACAAACACCCCTCCAAGACGACCACTGCCTTGCTAAAGAAGCTGAGGGTAAAGGTGATGGACTGGCCAAGCATATCTCCAGACCTAAACCCTATTGAGGATCTGTGGGGCATCATCAAATGGAAGGTGAAGGCCTCTAACATCCACCAGCTCCATGATGTCGTCATGGAGGAGTAGAAGAGGACTGCAGTGGCAACCTGTGAAGCTCTGGTGAACTCCATGCCCAAGAGGGTTAAGGCAGTGCTGGAAAATAATGGTGGCTACACAAAATATTGACACTTTGGGCCAAATTGGACATTTTCACTTAGGGGTGTACTCAATTTTGTTGCCAGCGGTTTAGACATTAATGGCTGTGTGTTGAGGTATTTTGAGGGGACAGCAAATTTACACTGTTATACAAGCTGTACACTCACTACTTTACATTGTAGCAAATTGTAATTTCTTCAGTGTTGTCACATGAAAAGAAAAAACAATAAAATATTTACAGAAATGTGAGGGGTACAATAGAAAGGGTCTCTCAGTGGATCAAAAGATTCTGGTGAGGTGGTCTCATCCCTGATATGCTTTAGGAAAGAAAAAGGGTCCCCCTATTGGAGTGGGATTTTTAATCATGACCACCAACACCATGTAACAGTTAAAACATATAAACTCTTTATTAACAATTACAAAACATACAAAATCCAGCCAGAGAGACCCTGTCACTAATGGTGTCTCTATGGCAATCTACAGATAAACACAAACATGGTTAAATATAAAAAGCCAACCAATGAATAAAAATACCGGTACTCTTATTCACACAGTAAAGATCAACAATACAGCGTTGAGTACAGAGCAGTAAAACAAAAATACAATTTTACATTTGAGTGCAGTAATATACTCGTGTGTTTACTCATTCAGTGTTTTTTATTTTTTTATTTGAGTATAAATTGTTTTCAATCAAAATTTATTAAGGTTTTCTGATGTAGAAAAGACAGGGCTTAAAGTGATTGTAAATGATCTCCTTGTAAAACAACTCATTCACTTGAAAATAGAAATGAAAGGCAAAACATTTGTTTGTAGATATAAAAAATACATTATACAGTGCCTTGAAAAAGTATTCACACCCCTTGACATTTTCCACATTTTGTCATGTTACAACCAAAAACGTAAATCTATTTTATTGGGATTTTATTTGATAGACCAACACAAAGTGGCACATGACTGGGAAGTGGAAGGAAAACTATAAATGCTTTTAATTTTTTTTTTACAAATAAATATGTGAAAAGTGTGGCGTGCATTTGTATTCAGCCCCCCTGAGTCAATACTTTGTAGAACCCCCTTTCGCTGCAATTACAGCTGCAGGTCTATTTGGGGATGTCTCTACCAGATTTGCACATCTAGAGAGTGACATTTTTGCCAATTCTTCTTTGCAAAATAGCTCAAGCTCTGTCAGATTGGATGTTGAACGTCAGTGAACAGCAATTTTCAAGTCTTTTACAGATTCTCAATTGGATTTAGGTCTGGACTTTGACTGGGCCATTCTAACCTTTGAATATGCTTTGATCTAAAGCATTCCATTGTAGCTCTGGCTGTATGTTTTGGGTCATTGTCCTGCTGGAAGCTGAACCTCCGCCCCAGTCTTAAGTCTTTTTCAGACTCTAATGCCGCATACAAACGAATGGAATATCCGTCAGAAAAAGTCAGACGGAAGCTTTTCATTGTATATTTCGATCGTGTGTATACCTCATCTGACTTTTTTTTCTGAAAATTCTGATGGACCTAGAAATAGAACATGTTTTAAATATTTCCGACGGAACCAATTCCTATCGGGAAAAATTATGCATGCTCTGAAGCAAGTACGAGATGGAGGCTATTGGCTACTGGCTATTGAACTTCCTTTTTCTAGTCCCATCGTACGCATTCTTGACGATTAGACTTTGGTGTGATCTTGGGTAGACAAGACAGTTTAAGCGGAACTCCATCAGATAAACCTTAAGAGTTTATTCCGGCGGGAAAACCGATCCTGTGTACGCGGCATAATAGGTTTTCTTCTAAGATTGCCCTGTATTTGGCTCCATCCATCTTCCTATCAACTCTGACCAGCTCCCTGTCCCTGCTGAAGATAAGCATCCCCACATGATGCTGCCACCACCATGTTCCACGGTGGGGGTGATGTATTGAAGGCCCTCTGAGGGCTTCACAGAACAGCTGTATTTACACTGAGATGAAATTACACACAAGTGGACTCTATTTACTAATGTGGCACTGACCCCCCAAAGTCCGGTGTTAAACTAAACAGTAGACTGTGTGGGGCTGGTCCCTGTCACCCACAAAACATGTGGTAAAGCAAACCTTCTTTTTTAAATCCAAACAGAGCTCCTCTCTCTCAGATTCCCTTCTGAGTCTCAGGCCAGAGCTCTGCTGTGCTCTCTTCCTTCTTATTTAAAGTCTACCTGAGTGTGTACTCAAGTGGACCACAACATCCAGACTGGAACCAAGTCTGCCACAGAGGCTGGAAAAACCGCCGGATTCTGGTTCAGTCTCTTACAATAGAATGCATGCGAGGTGAAATATACAGATTATCCATTACCTCACCTCGCATACCATCACACCTCATATTATATGCTTTTGGTAAACCTAAAGGAAAATTGTACAAGAAAATTGTATAAGGTATGGCCAACCTTAAGCCTCGTGCACACGGTACGATTGTTGGCCAACTGAGTCTCTGATTTTTGTCCAAAGGACGTGTGCCAGGATCTTGTCTTGCATACTAATGGTAGACAATTGTCATGCCACAAACACGAACGTAATGACGTGCTACAAGGAATTTCAGCTCTTGAGCGCCACCCTTTGGACCCCCTCTGCTTATTTCATGTTTGGTGAGCACTAATTCCGAGCATGCATCTTTGTACTTTCGACTTTTGTGTGACAGATTTGTGTATTGACCATATGAAAATCTGACATCAAACCAATGTCCGCCGAAGATTTACTAGCCTGTCATCCAACAATTGTTGTACAACAATTGTCAAAAGGAGCGTACTAATGGTAAGGTAACGGTAATGGCACCCAGCTGTGTTATCAAACCTTCCTCATCTTGATAAGATTTAACTAGCTTCAAGGATTGCAGATTTATGACTTTGAGAGAATGAATGTTTAATAACCCCACCAGATGTGTTATATGTGTTACTATATAATCTATGTGAAAGAAATGTGTATATCCAACAGGGGATAGGAGAACTCTGATTGTATTAAGTATATTAATATATTAATAATTTATAGATTGTGTGTAAAGTGACATGTGCTACCACATATTTCCATAAAGAATATTAAACATCAGAGAGTAATATAAAGTGACGTGTGCTAGCAGAAACATTTATAATAATAAATCAACCAATGCTAGTAGAAAGACCATCAACCAGCATTAGTGAAACTTTCAGCTGTCAGTTATGGTTAAGTGAGAAAATAACATGTGCTGACAAAAATAAAAAATCAAAGCTTGATATAAAGTGACTTGTGCTACCAAAAAAGGCATACACTGGTGCTAATGATGATATCAGCTATAACTAATGATATCCGCTATAAGACTGACAATGATTAAACCATACTATACCATATAATGCCAAAGTATATCCAATCCATAAATTAAAAAAATCATAAATTAAAAATTCATAAATAAAAAATGTGAACTGTACATAAATCAATCAATGTCCATAATATATTTCCAAAAGTGACAAGTGTTTCTTCCAAATAGTGACCGTTTATAGGGTAAAAAGTGCTGGTAGTGGTGGCTGTGCTCCCCTCTTGTGCTTTCACTCACCAGAGCGCTTCACCCCTGCAGGTGTACAAGCGTATAATAGAAGTACACTCCAGATCCTGGTGCTCCTCTGCTGGAATCCCCCCCTCGTTCACAACACCAGAGAAAGACCCATCCACGATCCAAGATTTTTTGTGCTTAAAACTTCTACAGTCTCCCCTCTGCAGCATGATCTCCAGCCAGATATCCATATATATTTAACATAAAGAAGCAGAAGAAATCCTCATAGCGTAACTCCGCAATGCTATCTTTATTTAAGTAAGAAGTAAGTTTTAAATAGGGAGAGAGAGCTCCACTGCTCTGACAATCTCCAAACGGAACAAGGAAGCACCGCTCTCCTGGCTCCGAGCGTGCGTTCCACGGATCGTATTGCAAAAACCGGAAGTACCGGATGTAACGTATTACGTATCAAGTTAGTCCCGTCTTACGCCTTTCATCATATGGACGTCATCTGAGGCGCTACATCTTGATACACCACACGGCTTAAATCCTGGGTGGAAGTGTCATTTCAGCCAATCATCACATTAGCTGTCGGCTATGATTTGCTATTGTCCAATCGCCGAACCAGAACCATAACAAGATGCAATTTTCACAATTCTCAAACTACAATTACGGCCACGGCTATATATATATATATATATATATATATATATATATATATATATATATATATATATATATTGTAATGTTCGGGGGACCAGGTAGATCGCAGGACACAGGCTTTGCACACAACAAAGGGTTTATTAAACTTAAATCGCTTTACAGCAGCCAAAAACAAAAGGAAAAAGGTTTGTAGTCTCACGACTTGCAAAGTCCAGAACAGCAGTCTTTATCAGAAACAGAGCTTGATCTTGATGGCAGGTAGCTTCCCCTGCCAGGAGCCTTCCAAACAGGACACTGCTGTCCACTTCAGCTGCTGCAACCCAAACAAACACCATCCACCATGTGTTCATCACTCCTCCACACCCACCTACCACTTCCTGTCTTGTTTTTTAAAGGCACTCCCTTAACAGGTGGGTTAATCAATTTTATTCATTTAAAAAGACCACAACCCAAACAGAGGGGAAATATAACGTCCTTCCAGGACCCAGCCACGGCGTCCTGTACATATCCCCCCCCTGTGCCCCAACGCCAAGGAGGTGGAGGCAACAGTGGAGCTCAAACAATGGACTCGGGAGAGGGCATATGCATTTTGATGCAGTCTCCCGGGCCTATGCTCCACTACAAATTTAAATTCCTGGAGTGCCAGGAACCACCGGGTAACCCTGGCATTAGTCCCTTTTCCCTGTCTCAGCCATGTTAAAGGGGCATGGTCAGAAATCAACCTAAACTTCCTTCCCAAAAGGTAATATCTGAGGGATTCCAGAGCCCACTTAATGGCCAGACACTCTCGTTCAATTATGGCATAGTTTTTCTCCGCTGGTGTTAACTTCCTGCTGAGGAAGACTATCGGGTGTTCCTCGCCATGAATAACCTGTGACAACACCGCTCCCAATCCTACATCGGAAGCATCAGTCTGGACAATAAATTCTTTTGAAAAATTGGGTGCTACAAGGACAGGGTGTTGGCACAGCGCCGACTTGAGCTCCAAAAAAGCCTTCTCAGCGTCTGCATTCCACTCCACCATGACCGATTTCCGACCCTTAGTCAGATCGGTCAACGGAGCCGCCAACGTGGCAAAGTTGGGTACAAACCTCCTGTAGTATCCCACCATGCCCAGGAATGCACGTACCTGCTTTTTTGTGAGGGGGCGGGGCCAATTCTGTATAGCCTCTATCTTGTTGACCTGAGGTTTCACTACCCCTCTACCCACGATATAACCCAGGTATTTCACCTCCTCCATTCCCAAAGAACATTTTTCAGGGGTTTATTGTAAACCCCTCCTTCCAAAGAGAGTCCAGCACTGCCTGCACTTTGGGCAAATGTGATTCCCAGTCTTTGCTAAAAATGACTATATCGTCCAAGTATACTGAGGCATACTTCCGGTGAGGTCGTAAAATCATATCCATTGCTCTCTGGAACGTGGCTGGAGCAGTTTGCAATCCAAAAGGCATCCTTTTGTACTGAAAACTCCCCTCTGGGGTAGAAAAAGCAGTTTTCTCTCTAGCGGCCTTAGTCAACGGTATTTGCCAATACCCCTTGGTAAGGTCTAACGTAGTGATATACCTGGCTGGACCTAGTCTCTCGATAAGCTCATCTACCCGGGGCATGGGGTAGGCATCAAACCGGGAAACTTCATTAAGTTTCCGGAAATCATTGCAAAATCGCAGAGTCCCGTTGGGCTTCGGTACCAACACAATCGGGCTTGACCACTCACTCTGCGATTCCTCAATAATCCCTAGGTCTAACATCTTTTTTACTTCCTCTGAAACTGCCTTCCTTTGAGCCTCTGGGATGCGGTAGGGCCGGACAAAAACTTTGACTCCTGGTTCTGTGACAATATCATGCTCTATGACACTAGTGAGCCCTGGCAAGTCTGAAAAATTTTCTTTATTTCTCTGCAAGAACTCCTTTGCCTGCTGACTTTGGGTTTTAGACAGGGTATTTGCTACTTGGAAACTCTCCACCCCAACCCGAGGCTCAAGTTTTGTACTAGCCAGGGAGGTCACTGGTTCCCTGTCTGTCCAGGGCTTTAACAAGTTTACATGATATATCTGGAAGGGTTTCCTCTTGCCTGGCTGGTGGACTCTATAATTTACCTCTCCCACTTTTTCTACAACCTCGAAAGGGCCTTGCCATCTGGCCAAGAACTTACTTTCCACAGTGGGAATCAACACTGCTACTCGATCCCCCACTTGGAAGTTCCTAATTTTGGCTGCCCTATTATAGACCCGTCGTTGAGCCTCCTGGGCTTTTTGTAAGTGTTCCTTAACTAGCGGCATCACCGTTCGGATCCTCTCCTGCATTTGAGAGACATATTCAAGAACACTTTTATGCTGAATTGGTTCACTTTCCCATTCTTCTTTAACAAAGTCCAGTAATCCACGAGGTCTCCGCCCATATACCAATTCAAAGGGCGAAAACCCAGTGGAGGCCTGGGGCACTTCTCGGATAGCAAATAGGAGAGCTGGTAACAGGCAGTCCCAGTCTTTCCCATCCCTTTGTACCACTCTCTTGAGCATAGACTTAAGGGTCTTATTAAAACGTTCTACCAATCCATCTGTTTGGGGATGGTAGACCGATGTGCGCAGCTGTTTAATCCGGAACAGTTTGCATACATCAGCCATAACCTTCGACATAAACGGGGTGCCCTGGTCTGTGAGAATTTCCTTGGGAAAACCTGTCCGTGTAAACAACTGGAATAACTCCCGTGCAATAGCCTTAGAGGAGGTATTCCGCAGGGGTAGCGCCTCAGGATATCGAGTGGCATAGTCGAGGATCACCAGTATGTAAGAATGACCTCGAGCCAACTTTACCAAGGGACCCACTATATCCATGGCTATCCTCTCGAATGGGACCTCAATTATGGGCAGAGGGACCAACGGGCTCCGGAAATGGGTCGCCGGAGCGGTCAACTGACAGGTGGGACAAGAGGTACAGTATCTCCTTACCTCTGCTTTCAAGCCTGGCCAGTAAAACCGGTCTGCGATCCGTGCCTCCGTCTTTTCAACTCCCAGGTGTCCCCCTAACACATCATCATGGGCCAGGTCCAGGACCTTGCGTCTATACTGTTGGGGTACCAATAATTGTTCTACCACATTTTCTCTCACTTTAGTAACCCGATAAAGCAATTCATTACATATTGAAAAATGTGGCCACCGCTCATTAGCACCTGGCTCTTGGGGCTCCCCATTTATTACTACAACCTGTTCCCGTGCCCTGGCCAAAGTGGGGTCCTGCATCTGGGCAGTACCAAATGCCCCCTGGGGAACACCCAAATCTGGCAAGTCAGGGGTAGAGGCCATTTCCTCATCCTCTTCCCCCAGCATTACCTGGAGTGGGGAAGGTTCCCCCCCCCTCAGTGTTCAGGTAGGTCTGAGACCCCCACATATTGACATCCTTAACAGTATCAGCACTATTTTCATCATTATTAACCAAAGTCTTGGCGTTTTTATCAACTGGGTCCATATTACGAACATGTGGCATCTCAGGGTTATTACCCTCAACAACAGGAACAGAGGGACTAGTTTCTTCCCAGTCTCTGGACCTTTCAGATAGTTCTCCTTGTCTCCAAAGTTTTGCAAATAATGGACAGTCACGTCCTATGATAACGTCATGTACCAAGTTTTTTACCACCCCCACCTCTTGAGTACTAGTGCCACATGCTGTGGAGATGGACACCGAGATGAGAGGGTACTCTCTAGTGTCCCCATGAATGCACACAACCCGCAAAATTTTGCTTACCGGACCAATCTTCCCAATTACTCTAGGGTGAACCAGGGTTGCCATGCTTCCAGAGTCCAGCAAAGCCTGTGCAGGGTGGTGGTTCACTTGGACTTCACACTCAAACTTCCCCTCTCCAAGGTCAAGATGTGTTGTACACGCTTTATGGGCATAAAAAGACTCCCTCCGAAGAACCCCGCATTCCATGGGTTCTTCCTGCAATGGGCAGTGGGCCCGGGTATGTCCCCAGGCATGACATCGCCAACATTGTACATCCCCTCCTCTCCGATCAGGAACAGGTCGCTGAGGGGGTAACGGGTGTGACTCTTGGCCTTCCGGGGTGTTGGTTCCAGGGCTCCTGGGGACATCCTTTCGAAGGGCAGCAGTTGGTCGGAAGGGCCGTGGCAGACTGGGCCCTTGACGCTTGGTGGGGCCAAGCAGATCCTCCACCACCGTATATCGTTCCACCATCTCAACAAGGCAGTTCGCGGTTTTGGGGTCTCCATGGCTGACCCACCGTTGAAGGTCATCTGGCAGTGACCTTAAGTATCGGTCCAGCACGACCCGCTCCACAATTTGGGGGCCAGACAACACTGCGGGCTGCAGCCATTTTTTTACTAGTTGCACCAGGTCATGCATTTGAGATCGCGGTGGCCGGTTTGAACGATACTTCCATTGGTGCACTCGTTGGGCCCGAACGGCCGTAGTCACCCCCAACCGAGCCAGTATTTCTGCCTTTAGTTTTTGATAATTTTTAGCATCTTCTGGTGGTAGGTCAAAATAGGCTTTTTGAGAATCTCCGGTGAGGAAAGGAGCAATTAAGCCGGCCCACTGGTCCTGGGGCCACCCTTCTCTCTCTGCCGTCCTCTCAAATGTTGCCAGAAACGCCTCTACGTCATCACTCAGGGACAACTTCTGCAAAAAATGGCTTGCCCTTATGGTCACCTGGTTGCCAGGGGCAACGGCCACTTGTTCCCGGCCCTGAGAAAGCTGCTGCACTGCTTCTTTTAAGGCCGCCATCTGAGCCTGCATAACCTCTTGTTGGGTCGCTAGCTGGGCTGCTAACTGGGCCACCAACTCGTTGTGGTGCGTTTTTTGTACCTCTAGCTGGGTTGCTAAGCGCTGATTAGCTTCCTCATGGCGAGTCTGCGCTTGTATATTAGCTAAGGACAGCTGTTTAATTAGCTCCTCCATTGTTTCAGCTTTCAACAGCTGTGCAGCTTTAACCCAGGACATAAATTCACTGTACTGTCCCTTTAAATGTCAGTTCAAATCTCATGCAAAAAAATAAATAAATAGCAAGAAAAAACGCCTGTTACTTTGTCCTGCCCGCATTCGAGCACCACTTGTAATGTTCATGGGACCAGGTAGATCGCAGGACACAGGCTTTGCACACAACAAAGGGTTTATTAAACTTAAATCGCTTTACAGCAGCCAAAAACAAAAGGAAAAAGGTTTGTAGTTGTCACGTACCTGGTTGGAGAGCCCAAACGTGCAGGGAGCGGCGCCTCGTAAGCCTCCGGCTCGAGAGCCCCTGGAGGTGGAGACAGGGATTCAGGAGTCCGGAGGACACAAGTGCCAGGCCGGGTAGCAGATAGCAGGCACAGCCGGAACAGGTAGCTGACTGGAACGGTAGGTGCAACTAGCGCTGGAAGCCGGACAGGAACTGCAGGAACAGCTGGCACAGGTAGTCAAGCAGGAACCACAGGAGTAGTTGGTGCTGGAATTCAGGAGGACAGGCAGGCGTGGTCAGAGGCTAGCCGGGTCGGCAACTATCGGACAGCAGAGGTACAGAGCGGAAGGCAGAAGCGTGGTCAATCAGGCAAAGGGTCGGAGGCAGGCGGCAAACAGGCAAGGTCAAGGAACAGGCCGGGTACAGTATCAGGAACACACAGGAACTGGTAGCAGAAGTCACAGGAACGCTGTAGACAGGACAGCACCGTGGAACAGAAGCTGATCCCTTAAATAGCCTGTTGGGCGCCAGGAACGGTCGCACGGTACGTCTGCGTACCCCCGCGGGTGACCGTGCTCCCGTTCGTGACCCCGCGTACCCGCGTACGCCCGATCGGCTTATCGCGCACCCGCGTGCGCTCGCTCGTATCAATGCGCACCCGCGTGCGCCTGTTAGGGACTACATGCACTCACGTGCGTTCGTTTGCGCCAACCCGCGTCCGAGGGCACCGACGATCCTCTTGTACAGGAAACCTGCGGGTAAGTCTCCTATGTACGATCGGGATGGTGGAACGATCGTGACAGTAGTCTCACCGACTTGCAAAGTCCAGAACAGCAGTCTTTATCAGAAACAGAGCTTGATCTTGATGGCAGGTAGCTTCCCCTGCCAGGAGCCTTCCAAACAGGACACTGCTGTCCACTTCAGCTGCTGCAACCCAAACAAACACCATCCACCATGTGTTCTCCACTCCTCCACACCCACCTACCACTTCCTGTCTTGTTTTTTAAAGGCACTCCCTTAACAGGTGGGTTAATCCATTTTATTCATTTAAAAAGACCACAACCCAAACAGAGGGGAAATATAGCGTCCTTCCAGGACCCAGCCACGGCGTCCTGTACAATATATATATATATATATATATATATATATATATATATATATATATATATATATATATATATATATATATATATATATATATGCAGCAATGACAGAACCAGCCGGGTGCAAACCAGATATTACATAGTAAAAATATATAGAGAACAAACATTTTCTATATCTACGAAATAACATATATTGGTTAATATGAAATCCTACTACTTTTAAGAAATCTTTTACAAACAAACATAAATAATTATAAAATAAGAATCTAAATTCTCTAACACATACTTTGTTGTTCAAAATTAATATAAGCTGTTACCTGGGTACTGTGCCACATGGGTGTGGTAATCTGTTGTTCAATGGCATTAGTTCATTTTTTTGTGGGGGGGGGGGGGGGCTGTTTGCGGGGAGGGGCTCATACAGCATTTCGCTATGGGCCCCTGTGATTTCTAGTTACACCCCTGATCTAGAGAGTGAAATTCTTGCCCATTCTTCTTTGCAAGATAGGTCAAGCTCTGTCAGATTGGATGGAGAGCATCTGTGAACAGCAATTCTTAAGTCTTGCCACAGATTCTCAATTGGATTTAGGTCTGGACTTTGACTGGGCCATTCTAACACATGAATATGCTTTAATCTAAACCAACATAGTGGCTTGAAGAACAAATCCACTTTCAACCCCAAATCAAGCTCGAACCAACACATTGAGGTTTTTTTTAAAAATGGTAGAAAAAGAGATAAAAACCATAGCACCAGAGAAACCAGAGAAAAATTATAGGGTATGGCAAGGTATAAAAAAATTGGAAAAACAAAAGAATATAGTAATAAGACCCGCAGATAAAGGGGGAGGACTGGTAGTGTTGACTAAAGAGGACTACGGGATAGAACTTGAAAGATTGGTGAGGGATAATACAACATATCAAAAGTTAAAGAAAAACCCTAATAAAGAATTTAGATCTAAACTAAAAGAATTTTTAAATAAAGGTATAGCAGATATTAAACAAGAAAGAGGGCCGTTACTTATTACCTGATGCACCAAAAATACCTGTTATTTACCAGGTTCCGAAAGTTTATAAACACAAAACAAAACCACCAGTGAGGCCCATTATTAGTGGCATAGGGTCAGTATATTCTAGATTAGGAGAATACTTAGATGTGTTTTTGCAACCTTTGGCAGGAAAGGGACAAGCCTTTATAAAAGATAGCAAGGATGTAATCCAATTGTTGAAGACTGTTGAGGTTGACGACTGCACGCTGTTGATCACCATCGACGTGGAGTCGTTATATTCCAATATAAAACAAACTGATGCCCTGGCCGTGGTGGCATGGGCTTTGAAGTATTCATCTGACATAAAACTGAAACAGAAAAGGTTTATTCTAGAGGGATTGCGAATGGCCATGGGGGGGAAATTTTTTCTGGCACAAACATAAATTATATAGACAAATTAAGGGGGTAGGAATGGGGAACAAATACGCCCCTAGTGTGGCCAACATTTTCCTGAATAAATGGGAGGCAGAGGAGATATTCGGAAAATGTTGGCCACACATGGTTATCTATAAAAGATTTATAGATGATATTATAATGGTTTGGAGGGGTGGTCGGAAAGAACTAGATAAATTCATCCAGAACATAAGTGAGAACCCATATGGGATTAAATTTACAGTAAATATAAATTTTTTGGACCTCGAAATATTCAAGAATGGTAACAAACTGAATACCAGGACCCATTTCAAGGAGACGGATAGGAATGGATATATTCCATATAATAGTTGCCACCACCTGCAATGGAAGAGGGCAATCCCAAAAGGGCAATTCATTAGAATAAAACGGAACTGTAATTTAATGATAGACTACCAGAAACCAACAGAAGTGTTGATAGAAAGGTTTGTGGAAAAAGGTTACCTAAGAAAGGAATTGGAGAACATTAGAGATAAAATAGGACAATTGGATAGGGATCAATTATTATAAAGTAAACAAAAACCCCCTATGGAGAACAAGATACCCTTTATTACAGGATTCAACAGCCAGTATAAAGCATTAGAGAGGATTATAATAAGAAACTGGCCCATAATCTGTATTGACCATCATTTGGGCAAAATACTTCCACAAAAGCCGGAATTTATTTATAGAAAAGCGAAGAGGGTAAGAGATGCCATTGTGAAAAACGTACCAGATCTCCCAAAAAAATGTATCTTTTTTGATTATAAGAGCTTTTATAGATGCGGAAAATGTAAACCGTGTAGGTTAACTATGGGAAGGAAGAAGACTATAGAGTTTCAATCTTATGCCACTAAACAGAAATATACAATTGATAAATGTATTATATGTGGTAGCACACATGTTACCTATGTACTGGAGTGCAGTTGTGGACTCCAGTATGTAGGTAGAACAACTAGGACCCTATCAAAGAGGATTGGGGAGCATGTAAGGAATATTAAGAAAGGATATAAATATCACAGTGTTTCAAAGCACTTTAGGGATGTACACTGCAGAGACCTGCGCCATCTTAAATTTTATGCAATTGATAAGATAGAAAAAATTGGAGAAATTTAAACCTGCGGAGAGAAATATCGCGCAATGAAACATATTGGATTTTTAAATTAAATAGTATGAGACCTTTGGGAATGAATGTGGAGCTTGACATAAATTGTTTAATAGAAGATTATTAATATGCCCATTTTTTCATTTTAAAATTTTTCCATCTTTTTTTCACTTTTTCTTTTTTTAGTTTTAATTGTTATTTATTTTTAATTATTATTTTTAATTTATTTTAATTTTAATTTTTATTTCTATTATTATTTTCTATTTTTATTTTTATTTATTTTTTATATTTTTTTTATTTTCATTTTCATTTCCATTTTATTTTTATTTTATTTTATTTTTTGTTGGCAGTATTATATTTTCATTTTTTTCACTTTTGTTTTTATTTTTATTCATATATTCATCATTATTTGTGATTTTCCGACATTTTTGAGTTTTTTGAGTTTTTGTAAGATAGGATGTGGGTATGTCAATGGTCAAATTTTTAATGAGGGAGCAGACATAGTTTTGCATATTACCCCGGTTTGTTTTATAAGTGATTTAACTTTTATAAAAAAAAGGGAATTTTTGGGCAATGTCGTTTTTTTTTTTTTTTATAAATCTTTTTTTAAATCATGTGTTTTAAATAAAATTTTGTGAAAGCTGCCCAGCGGTTTATATGGGGAGAGCTTATACATCATGGAGGGACAGTTAGCTATAACCATTATAGGAAAGGAAGGCCTTACGAATTAAGTGGATATTTTGCCTGTCCCAAAGATGAATGTGAATATGAGGAGGAGTCCTGGGGTTAGATAAGGTGGACAACACAACCAAAATGGCTAATTTTGAGTATCTGGTGGTGCACCTACAGCGGGGAACTTCTGGGGTGAAAGAGGGTGAATACTGAATCAAAAATGGTGGATGTGGAACATCCTCTGATGCACTTTCGGTGGGGAACTTCCGGAGTGCGATAGGGAGAATACAGGAGTTAAAATGGCGGAACGATAACATCCGGTGACGCACTTCCGGTTGCAGACTACTTCCGGAGATTTGGGAAAAAAATACTGCGCTAAAGAAATCTCTCAACAATCAGTCTAAATATCTAAAGGCTGCGATTGATACGATGTGATACACACCTATAAAGCATATAAGTCAGGAATTTCAACCGCGCTCACAATTACAAAAATCTAAAAAAAATATATCTAAAACCTATAACGGAATAATATGTATACACTATAACTCGTCAAAAATTATAATATAAAAACACAATTAAGTGTATAATAAAAATATACTCTATAACTCATACAATAATCAAGTGTACAGAAAAAAAATATATATAAAGTGCTCAAAAATTATATATAAGCAACAGTTCCTCATAAAGACGTAGTAATGAGCATAAGTGGTAAAGTGCACAGAATTTTTTGTGAACAATCAGAAATATTATGAATAAAGTGCTCAAAAATTATATATAAGAAAACAGTTCTTCATCAAGATGTAATCGTGGGCATAACAGTCCAATAATCATAAGTGTTTCTTCTCAAGAAATCCTATGCTGGTACAATCCTATGCGGGTACAAGAGAGAGAATTTCCTTCACCAACAACGTGCTGATAAATGGTAAAAATGCGCGCTTACCAAATCACAGAATCAGAAAGGCATTTAATATCAGAAATCTTAGGGGTCATCACACAGGGACATCACCTCGTTTTCACGTGGTTGGACCATTCATAAAAGGCAAGCAAAGACTCCCATAGCGTAAAACCATAAACCAAAATCTTTTATTCCATAATAAAAAACATACTCACAAACATAAAGCCCCAGGCGATGCCACATATGGCGAAAAGGGTGGTCTTGACGTGCTTGACGCAAATCACGTGACATTTGGGTGTTCGCTTTGCCGGCCGGCTTTTTTTAACGCTGATTGGACCTATATGTTTGTATGTCTTTTATTATGGAATAAAAGATTTTGGTTTATGGTTTTACGCTATGGGAGTCTTTGCTTGCCTTTTATGAATGGTCCAACCACGTGAAAACGAGGTGATGTCCCTGTGTGATGACCCCTAATGCCGCGTACACACGAGCGGACTTTTCAACATCCAAAGTCCGAAGGACCGAGTCCGTCAGACTATCCGATCGTGTGTGGGCTGCAACGGACTTTTGATTCACCAAAGTCTGACGGACTTTAGAATATGGAACATGCTTCAAATTTTCCCGAAGGAACTCCGCCGGACCCGGTCCCCTTCGAAAACTCCGCTCGTGTGTATGCTACTCCGACGGACTAAAACCGACGCTAGGGCAGCTATTGGCTACTGGCTATGAACTTCCTTATTCGAGTCGGGTCGTACGTCATCACGTTCGAATCCGTCGGAGTTTAGTGTGATTGTGTGTGGCCAAGTCCGTTCGGCCGAAAAGTCTGTCAGAACTCCGTCGGAATTCCAGCAGAACTCCGACGGAACTCCTTTGGAAGTCTGTCGGACTTAAGTCCGCTCGTGTGTACGGGGCATAAGATTTCTGATATCAAATGCCTTTCTGATTCTGGGATTTGGTAAGCGCGCATTTTTACCATTTATCAGCACGGTGTTGGTGAAGGAAATTCTCTCTCTTGTACCCGCATAGGATTGTACCAGCATAGGATTTCTTGAGAAGAAACACTTATGATTATTGGACTGTTATGCCGACGATTACATCTTGATGAACTGTTTTCTTATATATAATTTTTGAGCACTTTATTCATAATATTTCTGATTGTTCACAAAAAATTCTGTGCACTTTACCACTTATGCTCATTACTACGTCTTTATGAGGAACTGTTGCTTATATATAATTTTTGAGCACTTTATATATATTTTTTTTCTGTACACTTGATTATTGTATGAGTTATAGAGTATATTTTTATTATTCACTTAGTTGTGTTTTTATATTATAATTTTTGACTAGTTATAGTGTATACATATTATTCTGTTATAGGTTTTAGATATATTTTTTTTAGATTTTTGTAATTGTGAGCACAGTTGAAATTCCTGACTTATATACTTCTGGAGATACACTTCCTGTAGCTAACGACGGTCGAGGCGGGGAAAACGCTGGTAATCAGGGTGTTTGGCGGCAAAATAGGGTATAAAAGGGGATGGATGGAGACAAGGGGCAGCTTCCTGATGACGCAACGAACTTTGCGAAACGCGTAGAGCCTGCCGGGATCCCCGTTTACTATTTCCGGTGTACGAGGGAGAAGTCTGGAACGCACTCGATCACTGTGGAATGCACATTGCTACCCAGATTAAACCGGGAGTATAGGGACAGATTTTAATCCATATCCCCATGTACACGGCTGGACATGCTTGGTGCCGGCTCAGGCACAAGCACATGTGAGTGTAAATCTTGTAATTTTTAAACTTTTAAATAAATTTGTTTGATATACTGCACTATGATGGTCCCTTGTATATTTTTGTGAGAAAAATAAGCACGAGAGGTTTCTATTTCCTGTTTGGAGAGGCAGTTGGTGGAACCCCTAAAAGGAGTGGTTATCCTAAATGAACTAAAGGCACGTATACAGATTTGATCTGGTGAGCGGCCATTTCAACTGGTGGTGGTGGAATCACTTGGTGGTGAATACAAGAAGCACTTTATACATCAGAAGCACTTTACTCTAGGAGGAGTTGATCAACACTGGCAGTGATTGCACATTTAGAATATGTATTTTGCATGTGAATTAACTGTTTAATATTTGAGTGATCACTCACTTGGGACATTCATAGTACCCTGTAATTAAATTAAATTTTTTGATTGTTTTGACCTATAATTTTTTGTTGTTGGAGGTGTTGTATTGCACTTTAATCATCTGACACCACAGCAGGGGTGGCGAGTCCCCAATACGGGCTGAGTGGGTAGCTCTGCAGTGGTAGAAAAATATGGGAAGTAGTGTTGCGCAGTACTGGATAGGTAAATATTATCCTGAAGAAATAAATTCTGTCCGCATCACAGTAATTAAAAAATAAGTGTGCTATCACCCAAATTAAAACAGGGTGATATATGGGAGGTAAAAAATTGGCAAAATGAAAGAAATGATGTTAAAATGTGGATAAATTTGTGTGAGTATCTTCTATATCACAGTGTGGATAACATAGTACATAGATAATCAACAAAATAAAAATAGTGATTCTTGATGCGATTAACCAAAAAATCGCATAAACAGTGCCAGTGCTGAATGGTGAATAAATCTATAGAAATATCTCCTACACCATAAAATAACAACCAATAGACATATAAAAGTCACTAAAAACCAGAATTATGTAAAAAACTTAATAGTGACTACGAAATCGCATAAAGTGCCAGTGCCAAGAATTATTGTAGATAGGTGCGTATAAATGTCTTTATACCATATACTAAAACGTGTAAGTACGGTGAACATATATAATCGTGCAACATTAAACAAAGAATAAAAACTTATAAAAAAAAGGAAGAGATGAAATCTCTCAAAAAGAAATCACAGTGAGTGTGCACAGTGATTTAGAACTATATCAACCAATACACATAGTTAGAGAGGTTCTATAATCGCATATATAGGGTTAATGTCCATTTAAAATGTGCAACAACTGGTGGCGATTCTATCCAAAATCGCATGCAACAGAAACGCATATGGTGCTGGTACTGGATTATTTTGTGTGCACTGTAAGATAACGAAGCAATAGGTGATTGTATTGGTGATGGTGACTATATCCCACGTGGTCCTGTGTGCTCAGGGTATGGATGTCCCCTTACCTTACAGCTGTAAGGTAACAGCGTTTGACATGTGTATCCTTAGGGTTCTTGGTAGTCCTTATCCCTCGAGGTCCTATTCTTGTGGCCCCAAACCTGGCGTCTGCTGCCTATTGCGCCGTGTTGATCTCCTCAAATGGACGCTCAGCGGTACTCAGGGGGGGGGGGTGGTTGTTAGGTTGCCTCAGCGGTAAATTTATGTGGGGGTTAAGCAGATAAGGAAGAGGGGAGCCCCATAGTGTAGTAATTTTGAACAAAGTTTAGGTTTTATTTAAATATACTGAATAGTACTCACAAACATATAGAGCTTCTTTGCAAGGTATAAACGAGCCTCGAGCTCGATTGCGTCACTTCCGGTAGCGTCCCGACGCGTGTTCGTCACAGTCACGTGACTTCATCAGGGGATCAGTGGTGCCAATATTTTGCAGTGGTGCCAATATTTTGTATATGTTTTGATTTATATTGATATATAGCACTTTTGTAAGATTCAATAATATTATTTAATATAATATTATTTAGGGAGGTTCATTATATATGCACGGCACTTTATGGGGTTTGTAAAATAACGCAAAACAGTGTGAAATTGAAATAGTCAGCGCAACTCGCATTTAATAAATATAAAAATTAAATTTGTTCACAGAGTGACATTTTTTTACCAGGTTGCAGCAAACTAACATAGAGATTGGAATTTCCTTTTTGCGCCGATAGTTCATTGTTTTTTTATTTTAATCTAAACCAATCCATTGTAGCTCTGGCTGTATGTTTAGGGTTGTTGTCCTGCTGGAAGGGTAAACTCTACACCAGTCTCAGGTCTTTTGCAGACTCTAAAGCCCCGTACACACGAGAGGACTTATGTCCGACAGACTTCCGAAGGAGTTCCGTCGGAGTTCTGCCGGAGTTCCGACGGACTTTTCGGCGGAGCGGACTTGGCCACACACAATCACACTAAACTCCGACGGATTCGAATGTGATGACGTACGACTGGATTCGAATACGGAAGTTCATAGCCAGTAGCCAATAGCTGCCCTAGCGTCGGTTTTAGTCCATCGGAATAGCACACACACACGAGCGGAGTTTTCGAAGGGACCCGGGTCCGGCGGAGTTCCGTCGGGAAAATTTGAAGCATGTTCCATATTCTAAAGTCCTTCGGACTTTGGCGAGTCAAAAGTCCGTTGCAGCCCACACACGATCGAATAGTCTGACGGACTCAGTCCGTCGGACTTTGGACGTTGAAAAGTCCGCTCGTGTGTACGCGGCTTAACAGTTTTCTTCTAAGATTGCCTTGTATTTGGCTCCATTCATCTTCTCATCAACTCTGACCAGCTTCCCTGTCCCCAGAGCATCCCCACAACGATGCTGCCACCACCATGTTTCACGGTGGGGATGGTGTGTTCAGGGTGATGTGCAGTGTTATGCCCCATACACACGATCAGACATTCTGACAACGAAATCCTGGGATTTATTTCCGACGGATGTTGGCTCAAACTTGTCTGGCATACACACGGTCAAACAAATGATGTGGAAATCCCGATCGTCAAGAACGCGGTGACGTATGGTGAGCCGAGAAAAATGAATTCCAATAGCCAGTGCGGCTCTTCTGCTTGATTCCGAGCATGCGTGGAATTTTGTGCGTTAGAATTGTGTACACACGATCGGAATTTCTGACGGATTTTGTTGTCGGAAAATTTGAGAACCAGCTCTCAAATTTCTTTTGTCGGAAATTCTGACAAAAAATGTCCGAATGGAGTCTACACACGGTTGGAATTTCCAACAACAAGCTTCCATCGAACATTTGTTGTCGGAACATTGTGTGTACGCAGCATGAGTTACTCATCTGATCAGAGCCCCTTCTTCCACGTGTTTGTTGTGTCCCCCACATGGCTTCTCACAAACTGCAATCAGAACTTCTCATAGCTTTCTTTCAACAATAGATTTTTCTTGTCACTCTTCCATAAAGGCCAGATTTATGGAGTGCATGACTAATAGTTGTCCTGTAGGCAGAATCTCCGACCTGAGCTGTGGATCTCCTCCAGAAAAAATATTAAAACCATTTATCATTTTCCTTCCTCTTCACAATTATGTGCCACTTTGTGTTGATCCCAATAATAGACATTTACATTTTTTTAGTTGTAACATGACAAAATATGGACCATTTCAAGGGGTATAAATACTTTTTCAAGGCACTGTAGATGCCATCAAGTTCTACACAGACAGCAAATTTGTTCTGGGCTGCAAATGCAATCACACAAAATGCTTCTACAGTAGTGATGGACGAACGTTTCGCCCGGCGGTCGTTTCGCGGCGAATTTCCGACATTCGCGGTCCGCACGTTCGAACGCCTTTTTCCGTCGTTCGCCGCGGCGGACTTACGTGTTTAATGTATACAAGAACTTTAACCTTTGGTGACACGTTTATCATGTGATACAGGACAGCCAATTGAGACATGACAGCACATGGACACTTGGACATTCCCCCTAACCTATAAATACACCCGATCCGGTGGCCATTTTACATTCTTTCTTCTGTTACGATAGGGACAGGTTCCTGTGTGGAGTAGGGAGAGATAAACCACTAGCTATTTGGTACACAAAAGTTCTTTTCAGGACTGGTATAGGTGTTAGGTGTTGATAGGTTTGCTGTGCTGCTGATTCTTGCAGCAGCCTGAGTGTCTTTTGTTAGTTTAGAGAAAGGGAAAGGACGGTGTATGCTACAGGGACAGCCAGATTAGTCTTTCATCATCATCATCATCATCATCATCATTAGCTGTTACTATCAAGGTCCACAAAAGAGCTGTTCCAGTAACCACTAATCGTTCTCTTTTTTTGCCAATTTGTATAGGGACAGGAAGGAAGCAGTGTTGTCAGGCAGTGAGGGTAATTTTAAAGACTTGCTGTTATTATTAGTTCCACAAAGGTTCTTTTCAGGACTGGTATCAGTGGTACAGTAATAGGCTTGTACATGTATAATATTCTTTCTTCCAAATATAGAAAGGATATTATACTTGACTGCTGCCCTTCTGCTGCAGTCTGCTAAACATTCACAACTCACTTGTTCCACAAAAGTTCTTATAAGGACTGGTAACTTGGTATAGGGTGCTACGGTACATAGGCTTGAGTGCGGTACAGTCTGCTGTTCTGTAAGGACCGCTATCGGTCCACAATAGATAGGGTTGACGTGCACCACTGCTGACCGCTGCCCTATACTGCAGCAGTCCTTCAGCGGTATAGGGACTGACGTACAGTCTGCTAATCACTAACACACAACCTGCTTGTTCCACAAAAGTTCTTATAAGGACTGGTAACTTGGTATAGGGTGCTACGGTACATAGGCTTGAGTGCGGTACAGTCTGCTGTTCTGTAAGGACCGCTATCGGTCCACAATAGATAGGGTTGACGTGCACCACTGCTGACCGCTGCCCTATACTGCAGCAGTCCTTCAGCGGTATAGGGACTGACGTACAGTCTGCTAAACACTAATACACAACCTGCTTGGTCCACAAAAGTTCTTATAAGGACTGGTAACTTGGTATAGGGTGCTACGGTACATAGGCTTGAGTGCGGTACAGTCTGCTGTTCTGTAAGGACCGCTATCGGTCCACAATAGATAGGGTTGACGTGCACCACTGCTGACCGCTGCCCTATACTGCAGCAGTCCTTCAGCGGTATAGGGACTGACGTACAGTCTGCTAAACACTAATACACAACCTGCTTGGTCCACAAAAGTTCTTATAAGGACTGGTAACTTGGTATAGGGTGCTACGGTACATAGGCTTGAGTGCGGTACAGTCTGCTGTTCTGTAAGGACCGCTATCGGTCCACAATAGATAGGGTTGACGTGCACCACTGCTGACCGCTGCCCTATACTGCAGCAGTCCTTCAGCGGTATAGGGACTGACGTACAGTCTGCTAAACACTAATACACAACCTGCTTGGTCCACAAAAGTTCTTATAAGGACTGGTAACTTGGTATAGGGTGCTACGGTACATAGGCTTGAGTGCGGTACAGTCTGCTGTTCTGTAAGGACCGCTATCGGTCCACAATAGATAGGGTTGACGTGCACCACTGCTGACCGCTGCCCTATACTGCAGCAGTCCTTCAGCGGTATAGGGACTGACGTACAGTCTGCTAAACACTAATACACAACCTGCTTGGTCCACAAAAGTTCTTATAAGGACTGGTAACTTGGTATAGGGTGCTACGGTACATAGGCTTGAGTGCGGTACAGTCTGCTGTTCTGTAAGGACCGCTATAGGTCCACAATAGATAGGGTTGACGTGCACCACTGCTGACCGCTGCCCTATACTGCAGCAGTCCTTCAGCGGTATAGGGACTGACGTACAGTCTGCTAAACACTAATACACAACCTGCTTGGTCCACAAAAGTTCTTATAAGGACTGGTAACTTGGTATAGGGTGCTACGGTACATAGGCTTGAGTGCGGTACAGTCTGCTGTTCTGTAAGGACCGCTATAGGTCCACAATAGATAGGGTTGACGTGCACCACTGCTGACCGCTGCCCTATACTGCAGCAGTCCTTCAGCGGTATAGGGACTGACGTACAGTCTGCTAAACACTAATACACAACCTGCTTGGTCCACAAAAGTTCTTATAAGGACTGGTAACTTGGTATAGGGTGCTACGGTACATAGGCTTGAGTGCGGTACAGTCTGCTGTTCTGTAAGGACCGCTATCGGTCCACAATAGATAGGGTTGACGTGCACCACTGCTGACCGCTGCCCTATACTGCAGCAGTCCTTCAGCGGTATAGGGACTGACGTACAGTCTGCTAAACACTAATACACAACCTGCTTGGTCCACAAAAGTTCTTATAAGGACTGGTAACTTGGTATAGGGTGCTACGGTACATAGGCTTGAGTGCGGTACAGTCTGCTGTTCTGTAAGGACCGCTATCGGTCCACAATAGATAGGGTTGACGTGCACCACTGCTGACCGCTGCCCTATACTGCAGCAGTCCTTCAGCGGTATAGGGACTGACGTACAGTCTGCTAAACACTAATACACAACCTGCTTGGTCCACAAAAGTTCTTATAAGGACTGGTAACTTGGTATAGGGTGCTACGGTACATAGGCTTGAGTGCGGTACAGTCTGCTGTTCTGTAAGGACCGCTATAGGTCCACAATAGATAGGGTTGACGTGCACCACTGCTGACCGCTGCCCTATACTGCAGCAGTCCTTCAGCGGTATAGGGACTGACGTACAGTCTGCTCACTTCCTTGACCCAAAAAAGCACACCGTACTATATGCCCCTACCCTCCTCTTTGAAGAGGTTGAGCGGTGTCATATTTCTACTGGGGCTGCTTATGATATCCCTGTGCTGTGCTGACTTCCTCCTGGGGGTTCTTATTATGAAGGGATCACACTATCCCTGTGCTGTGCTGACTTCCTCCTGGGGGTTCTTATTATGAGGGGATCACACCATCCCTGTGCTGTGCTGACTTCCTCCTGGGGCTGCTTACGGTGCTGCTGTCAGTGCTGTATGTCACGGTGCTGCTGTCAGCGCTGTATGTCACGGTGCTGCTGTCAGCGCTGTATGTCACGGTGCTGCTGTCAGCGCTGTATGTCACGGTGCTGCTGTCAGCGCTGTATGTCACGGTGCTGCTGTCAGCGCTGTATGTCACGGTGCTGCTGTCAGCGCTGTATGTCACGGTGCTGCTGTCAGCGCTGTATGTCACGGTGCTGCTGTCAGTGCTCTGTATTACGGTGCTGCTGTCAGATGCCTCTATCACGGTGCATGTGTCATTCCGGTATGTCACGCTGCTGGTGATCATCTCCTGCACCCTCTTCTTTGCCTACCCTGGTCCCTGACCTTCCCTCTCCTCCATTGCCTTCATTAGCTCCATAGTCCTGAATTGTTAGAACAATTTCCCAAATAAAATAAAAATGCTTGTAGTTATCGATCCCAAATTCACCTCATACATGTATTATGTCATTGTCCAGATGGTGGGACTACGTTTTACCCCCTAATAATTACCACGTGGCCGCAAATTCGACATGAAGGTTTGCAAAGTTCGCCTCCCATTGAAGTCAATGGGGCCCGCGGCGAACGTTCGGTTTCGCGAACGTTTGGGTCCGTTCGCATTTCGCTTTCGCGAAACGTCCCGTCGGAAGTTCGTCCATCACTATTCTACAGTATTTCAGCCACTGAATAGAAAGGTTTAGCAAATCCTCTAAGCCTGAACAATGGCATTTTATTCCATCTGACACTAATCATACAGATCAGACCATCCAGGCCACAGGCCACTGTCTACAAGTGTTTTTTCAAAAATTTCCCTGGTTAACAGGGCCAGAATTCCTGCTGGATCATGCAAAAAGAACAACTGCTGATGTATTCATTCTCCTAGACCCAGTCAAAGATCCAGAGATTAGTCCTGAAGTCAACCCAAATCTACAGGTTGCACACTTCTTTCTGTTCAAAGGCCAGCAAACTGAATGAATGGTCTGTCCCATGGGGCTCATTATTAAGGACATCCTTAATGATGATGGTAAGGTACTCAAGGTAGTGGTGAAGATTGCAAGACTAGGTACTGTTAAAGTATTTCTAAACCAAATCATACATGCTTTGACATATGTGAAATACTGTATTTATTTTAATTAATTGTAAATACGTTTTTGAACTTTCTGTAACTTGGCCAGCTGATCTTTTTCCAGTTCCTCTGCAAGTAATTGTGTGATATGTGGGCGGAGCTCATTCTCAGATTGTAACGTGTCCTGCACACTTCATTGCAGCTTGTTTGAATCATTTGTCTGATGCTGTAAAGAGTCACTTTTTGTTCTGCTGTTTAAGTGACTTCACTATTTGTAAAAAAAAAAAAAAATCATCTAAATATTCATAGCTTAATATGAAAAAATACCCTTATAAGCCCTTGTACACACGGCCGGAGATTCCGTCGGAATGTGTCCGATCGGAGCGTTTTGTCGGATATTCCGACTGTGTGTGGTATGCATCGGACTGTTTCCGTCGGAATATCCATCGGACCAAATTTTCCAACTTGCCGGAAATATTTTCCAACAAACTTCTCCGATCGGACATACTCCGATCATGTGTAGCCTACTCCGACGGACAAGGTGCCACGCATGCTCACATTCAAATTCCGACACGGAAGCGCTCGTTCAGGTAAAACTACTGCTCGTAATCGATATAGCACATTCATCACGCTGCAATGTTAAAAATTCTTTCATGAAGCGCATTCTCTTGTTCTTTACAATGCTGCAAGAAGGAACTTCTTTTGATGCTCATAGTCACACACACTTCTCCCGAACATATTTCCTGACTCTTTTTTAACCATTTCGTCAATACAATTTTGGATTTCGTCACATCTACACAATTTTAGATTTTGTTTATTCTTTTTTGGATGCATTTTTACTTTTATTTTTTCCTAAAAATCTCCTTTTTTGTCAGTTTGCTAATTTCTAAATTTTTTAGGGTGTTTTTTTGTGTTAACTTACGACAACAACATTATTGTATTTTTGATATTTTGTTTTTCTTTTTTAATCTACAGGAGGTTGTTTAGTTTTGGTGCCCCTTGTTATTCATGTCACTTTGTTTTTTTTGGAATGAAACTGCCTGCTCACAAATAAACTGGCCTTTTGGAAGTAAAACACATACGCAAGTATTTCTTCAAACAAAAAATACCTTTATTTCGGTGTCAGTAATAGATAAAGAGGGAGGCAGCGATGTCGAAACTGGGGAGATTAGCGAAGCCTTTGGCCCCCAGTGCACACATCAACTATTTAAACGCAAAAATTGGTGGCCTGAGGAGTACATGTCTGAGGGAGAGAAGTCTGGTCCTGAAGTCCATGAAACCCGGAACAGCAGCAGATGACATCTATGTTCCCAGGCTGTGGTACTACAAGAGGCTGCATCTTCTGTCAGACCAGACTGAACCCAGGTTATCACTCTCTGGTCTTCCTTCCAGGCTGTGGCTGTGGTGCTGGAGGTGTGGCAGAAGGAGGAGGAGGAGGAGGAGGAGCAGGGGCATGGGCCAAACCACACAAGTGTGTTTCTTGTGTCATTTGGCCCAACAGTCCCTTGTTGAGGGTGTGTATAATAACCTCCTCACACAAGAGCTGTTGCCCCTGCTCCATTTTATCAAGCTTGCACGCAACCAAGGCGGCAAAGGCCTCTTGGTAGGTGGGTTTTGCTTGGAGGGCCGCAGAAGCCTCACCAATCAGCCTAAGGGCCGACTCCTCAACATTACCCCCCTTTCTCGCCCTTTTGCGTGGAAGGCGGAGGGGAGGGAACTGGCATTCAGTGAAGCTCCTTTGGCCGGCCACCGCCTGGCTACCGCTTACCCCCGCCTCCTCCTGGCTGCCACTTTCCACAGCCACCTTCTGGCTGCTGCATTCCACACCCGCCTGTCCCTGGCTGAGTTCTTCCTGTGTATGAAAAAGGGACATAGTTTGAGTTTTTGGTTCATCAAACACACACAATTTTCACATCAACACTGTTGCAAATTGTTAACCAATAGAAAAGACTATCATTCTGTGCCCAACATTTTCCTTTCTTGTCCCAAAGGTTTTGGCCACTACTGTCTATTGATATGTGAAACACTTTCAAAACTCAGCAATTAGTGTTCAAAAATCAAGTTAACATCATTCATTTTTACTCCCAAAATATGTACAACAATACTATACCTGGCTCAAGCTGGGCTCCCCCAGTTCTTCCTGAGTGGAAGGGCCAGGTTGGGCGTCGGAAGACTCATCGGGTGTGGAATGGAGCATAGGACGCATGGAAGGAAGAGTAGAGAGGGATTCTCTGACCTCGGCCTGGTCTGACAGAAAACGCATCCTGTAATAATACCACAGGGTGGGAACATAAACGTCATCTTCTGAAGCTCCAGATTGCATGCACTTCAGCACCTTGTTCCTCTCCCTCATATATGTACTCCTGAGGCCACCGATTTTCTTTTTAAATAGTTGACGTCTGCCTTGGGGACCACCGGCTTCACAAACTCAACCAGTTTCAACATTGCTGCCTGCCTCTTGTGTCTGTTACCTATATTGTGGGTATGTTGGTTGCCACAGGCAGGGCATGTCTCTGTATTTATCGATGAACAGAGGGAGGAAGCTATGATCGTTGAACCCGTCCATAATGTCTGCAAGACACAACACAAGACAAACCCTAATGTCAGGCTAAACTCCACTAATGCAGGCCTCAATCTAGAAGCAGTATAGCCTAGTGATGTACCAAGTTCAAAATTTTACCTTTGTTTGCACGTTCGTCGCGTCAGCTTCTTCCTCTGTTCACCGATCGTACGGACGACACACGCGTGTTACGTTTTATATACAGTGCGCATGCGTGAAACTCCGCCCGCACCTGACGTTCTTTCTAGACTATTCCCTGCCCCTTCGCTTTTGGCGCAGTGGGGAGTGCACATGGCGGAGAGAGCGCAGGTGCGCACTAATAATAGTTCCACTAACGAGGAGGAGGGTGAGGAAAGCCCGGAGCCTGAAACATCCCGATCCAGGAAGAGAAGATTTAAGGCCTCAAATATGTCTTTTGGAGAGATGTTGGAGATGGTGGACATATTGAACAGGACCGACTATGATGGGAAGTATGGACCTTACCCAATCTCAAATATCAGAAAGGCCAAGATCATGACTAAAGTTGTGAAGAGTCTTCATAAGAATTTTGGGGTACGCCGATCCAAGGATCAACTGAGAAAACGCTGGTCAGACCTGAAACTCAGGGAGCACGAGCAGTACATAAGGATCAAGCGTGTTCTTGACAAAAGTAAGTAGTTGTCGTGTGTTCATATGATTATTATTGCTTGCATACTGCTCCATGTGCTTTGATTTCATGTTGTGCAGTTTAAAATGGCCACTTTCAAGTTCATGGTTTCATTCGTTCGTAGGAAACATTGTTCTGCAGGTAAGTATTCCAGCTGAACACAGTGTCCCCAATAATGTTCTGACCTTGAAGCTCTGCCAAAAGAAACAATTGTACAACACTTCCAAACAATGTTTCATATTCCTAATTCTGCCCTCTGTGTGCTAATTATTCTTTTTTTTCATTCTCATAGGGGAGAGAAGACTCGGCAAGTATGAGGACACCAGGGACCACACCCCTCCCAAAGAAGGCCAAATTCCAAAACCAGAAGCAGAGGAGCAGGAGGAGGAGGAGGAGGAGAAAGGAGAGATCGTTGAGGTTGGACAAATTGTCACCACAACAGGTGAGTGTCAGAGAACACAGCTTCCGGTAAGCTCATCAATGTATCTCACCATATTTTTATTGCATGGTGTGTTTTTTTGCTTTGTTTTGTGGGTGATGTGGAAGAAGATTCCCGTTTTACCAGTGAAAGTGCCCAGATCCTGATTGGGGAGATAATGGGGTGCAATCGGGATTTGGAAAATATACAGCAAAACATCAATGATGTTAAAAATAAAATGAAGAACATCATTGATGTTTTGGGGAGAGTGTGAAAGACCAAAAACTAGCTAGGGTTTTAGTTTTGCTATTTTAAAACACAACTTTGTATTTTTAGAAAATAGGAATTTGGAAGATGCACAGAGTGTGTAAACATGCGCTACCTCCCATCATGAGGGATCAATGTACGTGTTTTGTGGAAAGTGGCTGAGATGAAGGGGTTGCAGCCCCAAAGCATGTACATTGATCCCCCATGATGGGAGATAGCACATGTTGACACACTGTGTGCATCTTCCAAATTTGGATTTTCCAGGGGTGACACCCCATGTAATGAAGGCAATATCAGCCCAGTTTGTACATACTCATGTCTGATATTGTCTTCACTTTTCAAAGTTGAACTTTGTAAGTTCCTGTGTCTGTATTTTACACTTTGATGCATGCCTGTTTACACAAAAACACCAAGTAAACAAAAATTAGCTGAAAGTCTGTTTTTGATACACACAATTTCTTGTTTTGTTGTAAAAAACATTTCTAAACGCACATGTGAATGTGCTTGGATTAAAAAGTTAAATTATCAATAATGTGTGGCTTCCTTTTTCATTGCGCCAAGCATGTATTTGGAGTAAAATTTTAGTTTGCGGTGAGAATGGGTGTTATTTCCTAAAGGAAACTCCACTTTGCACTCCAAGTGCAGTTTCAGGTGTACTTTTGCAGTGCACTTGTAGTGCATAGTGGATATGCCTTTAGTAAAAAACACCCACAGTGATGTGTAAATTTGGACAATCATGCCATTTTCCGGCCATGGTGCTGAAAATGAGCACGATTGTGGTCAGTAATGCACTACATACATTAGTTACCAAAAACAAGGTGTGTGTGTAGCAGACCCACAACATAATAAGCTCATCTGAAGAAGAGACTGTCTCACTCAGAATTTGGGTTTGCACTGTTGGTGAAAAAGGCACAACAAGGAAAAACCTACATTTACCTAGGAGACACCTAAAAGCAAGCCAATCAGTAAATGAAGGAGTTTCAAAGTAAAATTTATTTGGAAAATGTCTCTCAGACATTGTCTGTCATATCAATGGCCCCCCTACCCACAAAGTAGTCCATGTATTGGGTTCTACCCTAACGGGCGCTTTGGGGGGGGCAAGCCAGGATGAGCAGGTTCAAGGCCCGTGAGGTTCTCATAATTTTCAAGCAAGTCTGCTTCTTGTTGGCCAACTGAGACCGCATAGTTCACAGAAACTTTTTTAAGAAAATTGTGCAGAACACAGCATGCCAGCACTATGTGATTCAGTTTGTATTCCGCCATGTGAATAGGCGTAAGAAATAAGCGGAACCGGCTGGTCAGTATACCAAAAGTGTTCTCCACCACTCTTCGGGCTCTGGACAGGCAGAAATTAAAAATCCTCTGGTCTGGGGTGAGGGTCCTCATCGGAAAAGGCCGCATCAGATGGTTCACCAGGGCAAACGCCTCATCTGCGACGAAGACGAACGGGAGTCCTTCCTGATTCTCCTCTGGGGGTGGCAAGCCCAGACTGCCACTCTGGAGACGCCAGTAGAACTCCGTCCATGCGAAGACTCCACCATCCGACATCCATCCATTTTGCCCCACGTCCACATACAAAAACTCATATGTTGCAGACACCACCGCCAACATCACTATACTATTAAACTCCTGATGCGGACGTGCTTCCCATCTATTGCTCCTCCACAATTGGGAAAGTCCCAACGACTGGCAAACTGGGAGGCCACAGTCTGCCATTCCTGTGGCGTTGAAGGACACTGTGGAGTGAAACAAGAACCAAAATTAGTAATTTGACAAATCAACATGGCAAGCAGATTAGACACCAACATTTTTGGTCTAAATTAGTTTAACATTTTGGGAACTGAGTATTTAAAGCCTAAAGTATAAGGTCCCCTTATGAGAGTCAGACTCTCATAAGGAGACCTTATACTTTAGGCTTTAAATACTCAGTTCCCAAAATGTTAGACTAATTTAGACCAAAAATGTTGGTGTCTAATCTGCTTGCCATGTTGATTTGTCAAATTACTAATTTTGGTTGTATGATGACAATGCTGCATTTCTATAGATATTGTAAATAGAATGAATGTTCACTCTAGCTCCGAGTCTAGAACAGTAAATGTGTCACTAATAGGATCACCAGCTGAAAATAAAGAAGGATAAAGAAAAAGTCTAAAAAAATGAATGTAACCACCACATCTGAGATCTAGTAAGCTGCCCCATGAATGTATATAGATTATATGAACATAAAGTTCAACTGGACTTTGACATAGTTGTCAAAAAGCATCAAATCCCTTCATTGTCAATGTCAATATATAAAACATCCACTAGATGGCAGCATGTTGCTACACTACAATTATTGTTGGTTTCAATAAGGTAAATTAATTACTAATTACATGTGCACTGCTCAGTTTATCCATTTATTCCAGCTGAAGCTGACCTACTATTACAATGTTATGTACCATATGCAGCAATGTTAATTGTTATGTTCTCATTTGATTAAATAAAACATGTTATGATATAAAAAGAAAAAAGAGTCCTAATGCTATTAATCTGGAAGAACTCTATTACATAATTTACATTGATGATTATAATTACTAGATCATGGAATGCATTTGAATGAATCTATGTACACTGTAAAAAGCTGCATAATACTGTACGTTGGTGCTGAATAAATACTGAAAATAAATACAGTATATTTATTGGTCTAATAAGGTCATTGTATTTTTTTTCTGATTGTAAGTTGTGATCTGTTGAGAAACTTTACACCCCAGCGTACACACGGATAGATCTCATGCAAGCCCCACTCTATATCACCAATTTTCCAGCCCCTGGCTACTAAAGTGCAATAAGTAGCATAAGCACTTCAAAAAATATGGTCTGGCGATTTATAAATGTGCCGGAGAACTGATCCCAGAGACCTGATCCCACTAAGTCCAGCCTGTATCTGCTAATACCCACTCTTCTGCCATGCTTGTCACATCCATAGCTCCCAACTGTCCCTGATATGAGGGACTGTCCCTGATTTTGAGCAATGTTCCTCTTGTCCCTCATTTGTCCCTCATTTTGATCTGATCTATATAGAGATATATAAAATGCACTTATTATCTATCAAAAAGTGTTTTCCAGTGCTAAATCTTTAAACTGATTTCTAAATTGCTGCATTTGTAAATTCCAAAAGCCAATATAAAGTAACGGTAATGGAAAAAAAACACTTAGGTTTAACTGGGTTTAACCAATCTTGTTTTTTTTGTACAATTCTCCTTTAAGGGGTGTGGCAGGGGGTGTGTTCTTTCCCTGCATACTTTTGCTGATAGAGTCCCTCATTCCCATCTCAAAAAGTTGTGAGGTATGCACATCTGTTGGCAGAAAGTTGAGATGTCATTTCAAACATGGAGAAGAAGTGTGGAAACTGTCCTTCCTCTACACAGGACTGATATCATATTTTTGCATAATGAAAACAGTTTAAGGACTCAATCAAAGACTTGGAGGGTAGCTTGAAAAAAAACATGGTTGAGCTGCATTTTTAGGCATAATACGAAGTTCAAAGTGCTTTTATAGAAATTACTGGATGCGTTTTTTCTACACTGTGTAGGTAACGCACTCCTGAACCATGCAGTAACACAGTCCTGAACCCTGCACTCTGTAGGTAACGCACTCCTGAACCCAGCAGTAATGCACTCCTGAACCCTGCACTCTGTAGATAACGCAATCCTGAACCCTGCAGTAACGCACTTCTGAACCATGTACGTAGCGCATCCCAGACACAACCGGCTCTTTAAGGGAATCTGTACTGCTGATATAGCCAGGGACGCTGGAGTTTGACACCCCTAGCTTAGACGTTTCAGCCAAACAAGGAAGCTGCAAAGCAAGCTGTTCTAAAGTTTATTAAGTTAACCCATAGTGCTTTAGGAATTCTTTGTCATGTAATGTGTATGCATACAATCTTGAGCATACAATCAACTATAGAGGAATAGTCAAAATTAACATGCAGCTTACAGGGTGAATATCTCTCCATGGCACTCCACTTTGTGGTAAGGTGTGTGGTCAGGCTGAGCTATGTTTAACCACTTAAAGACCAGACCACTCTTTCCGATTCAGCAATGCGTCGCTTTAACTGACAATTGCACGGTCATGCGACGTGGCTCCCAAACAAAATTGACGTCCTTTTTTTCCCACAAATAGAGATTTCTTTTGGTGGTATTTGATCACCCCTGCGGTTTTTATTTCTTGCGCTATAAACAAAAATAGAGTGACAATTTTGAAAAAAACGCATTATTTTTTACTTTTTGTTATAATAAATATCCCCAAAAATATATAAAAAACATTTTGGTAAAAAAATCGCAATAAGCGATTATTGATTGGTTTGCACAAAAGTTATAGCGTTTACAAAATAGGGATAGTTTTATGACATTTTTATTAATAATTTTTTATTTTAATTTTTTTTACTAGTAATGGCGGCGATCAGCAATTTTTATTGTGACTGCGACATTATGGCGGACACATCGGACATTTTTGACACATTTTATGGGACCATTGTCAGTTATACAGCAATCACTGCTATATAAATGCAGTAATTCCTGTGTAAATGACACTGACAGTGAAGGGGTTAACCAGTGGGTGGCAGTGTAGGGGTTAAGTGTTCCTAGGTGTGTGTTACTAACTGTGGGGGGTTGGGCTTTCATTTAGTGAACACTGATCTCTGCTCCAATCACATGGAGCAGAGATCAGCATCACTAGTTGCTAGGCAGAATGGAGAAATGCTGTTTACAACGGCATTTCTCCATTCAGCCGTCCCGTGAGACGATCGCGGGTATGCCCGCGGCGATTGAGTCCACGGGACCCACGACCGGACTCACGGGGGGTCCCGACTGGCGCGCTCGCGATGGCAGGGCGGCATTGAAGATTGGACGTACCTGTACGCCAATATGCCTGCCCGTGCCATTCTGCCGACGTACATCGGAGTGCGCTGGTCGGGAACCGGTTAAATGAGAATAAACATAAACACAAACACAAATAAGCTTGTAGAAATGATTGAGAAGATTTTTAATTTGGCTAATAAAATGAGAAGCTGGGCTGTTATTCCTGTCAAACGCATTCTTCTCAGTGATTATAGCTCCCCATGCAGCTACAGAGTCAGAAATTAGTAAAGGACATTTCCTTATTGTCATCTGCTGCTTCTTGGTTACTTGTCACACTAAGCAATCCCATGGTCTAAGCCAATCCAAGGGGCAGTATATTAATATGTAGCAATACACCTGCTATGTGTGTGCAAACAACCTGGGCTACAACCATGGAGGGCTTGTTAACTATAACTGTCACCTTGTGGTTCTTCTTCCGTGAGTTGGGGCTGGAGCTCTGCCTGCGAGATTCATATATCACGAGAAACAGGAATATACATCATACCACATTCTCTAATAATGCATTCATTTATGACAAAAAGTAATATGAAATGTCAACAAAATGTAATTTTTATTCTGCTTGAGTACAAAAATTTCTGAAGCTTCTTGTTGTCAACATAACAAAGCATCATATGAAAGCAAACATAATCCACAAAATATGGGCAATATTTGTATCCAATGGTCACAAGTCAGTCCCCATCAAATAACATCTTGAACCCTGTGAGTGAAATTCACCTGAGACCACACTCTGGAACAAGTTAAGAAGTTTTCTTTATTTGACTCGTACGAGGAGACAAGTTACAACAAAAGGACAGATATTTGCCTATTGGTTTTGACCTCTACGACCCGTGCAATAGGGCAGCATACATAGAGTTCAGCCTTATGAGCTCCTATCTGACTTGTCTATCTAACAATCGTAGAGCTTGTATTTATATACTGTACCCTTTTACAAGCCTTGTCTTAACCATCTCTCTTAGATATGATTGGTTGCTATGATCTACGTCAATGTAACCAACTACAAATCTGACACCTGTTCTACCACCAGATAAACGTAATCACTCCCAGAATTCCTATATGCTCATTAAAGTGATTTGTAACTGGTTTTGTCCAATTAAAAACACCTGTGTATAGACAGTCTGGCACCCAGCTGTGTTATCAAACCCTCCTCATCTTGATAAGATTTAACTAGCTTCACGGATTTATGGATTTATGACTTTGAGAGAATGAACTTTCAATAACCCCACCAGATATGTTTTATGTGTTACTACATAATCCTTTGTATAAAAGTACTCCATCACTTACAATATATATATATATATATATATATATGCACATACACATACATATATACAGAGCCAATTACTTATTCAATATTGTCTAATTATTAACATTAAGATATATATATATATATATATATATATATATATATATATATATATATATATATACATACACACACATATATATGTATACATATATATTTCCTTATTCAAAGTATTTTAAGTTTTAATGAGGGCTCAAGCAGACCTTTGTTTGAACTTGTCAAATTTAATCAATTTACTGTACATAACTTTCCCATATTTCACCTAATTCATTTAAACACCTGTTTACTTATCTTATCTGTCTGATTTATATGCATTTCAGGGACTTGAGACAATTCTATATAACATGAATCTATTCTAATGAACTTTCACCCAGTAAAGTATAAAAGTATGAGAAAGGAGCAGAGAGGTCATCTAAAGTTTTTCTACATTTTCTTTATCTACGAAATAACATATATTGGTTAATATGAAATTATTCTACTTTTAAGCAATCTTTTGCAAACAAACATAAATGATTATAAAATAAGAATCTAAATTCTCTAACAAACCCAGAGAATCAGATCACTTATATCTAACCTGAAGTATGTGGAATTTGCCATAATGTGACATGCATAGCTTCCAACTGACCCTCATTTGGAGTGACTGTCCCTCTTTAGAACCAAATCCCTCTGTTCCTTGTTCCTCCTCACATATCATTGTACAAATCTTGTAGGCTTCACCTCCAAAACATTTCCAAACTATGCTCCTTCTTAACCAACAAAACCACCAAGATACTCATTTAGACCTTGTTCACACTTGAATGTTTTTCAGCTCAACATCAGAAATGCTCAACGAGCAAAATCCTATGAATTTCAATGGCCCCTGTTCACATTTGAGCATTTTTGTCGCTGGTAGAAAAACACCAGTCGCTCAAAAAGCTACTTTTCGGGCAGATTTGGGAGGTTTTTTTGTCCCCACAGACTTCAATGAAAAATGCCACAACAGTGAGCGCTTTTTCAACCCGAAGAGCAGCTCCCCTTTTCGAGCATCACTCCACACCTTTATAAACACACATCTGGTGTTCAAAATGGAGGAGAGTCTGCTTCTGGATTCTGAGGCCTTTATTGCTCTCATTCGTGGCCACCCCTGCATCTACGATTCCAGTGATTCCCATTATAAGAGCCGAGCAAGAACCACCAGAGCCTGGGAGAAAGTTGGATGAAGCTTGCTGCCCCAGTGGAACAGTTACACTGCTCCCCAGATAAAGGAAAACGGTAAAGAACTTCTGTGTACAGCAGCCATGTGCTTAATTCTGGTTTTCCTTTTGTGTGTGCCTAAGACTTTTCTACAGCATTTCTTGCAGACATGTCAGTCAGGCACGATTTTCCAGTGTTTTGAACTCCATGTCTTGCTCTAGAACCTTTGTAGGAAATTGCAGCTATATTCTTTTGCAGAAGTGTGATTGGCCACAGCAAAAAAATGTGAAAAAACAACTAGAGTGGTACCTTGTTTTACGAGTAACACCGTTAACGAACATTTGAAGGATGAGCAACATTTTTTTTTTTATTCTGACTCGGTTTCAGAGTGTTGTCTCGCAAAACAAGCAGAATTCAAGCTAATGGGGTGTGCAGTACCGTATTTGGCCAGAGGTATGGGGGCGCCGGAGACACACGGAACGGTTTCGGAGCCATTCAGAAATACTCAGAATCACTCGGAAATACTCTGTACTCAATCCAAACCTAAAAAAGTTTTCGACTATGCATACTGTATATTTTTTCAATTTGGAAGTTGGATTTTAACTAGTTGCCGACTGCGCTATAACTGAATGACGGCTACAGTGCGGCCGGCTAGTTCTGGGAAGCTGTCATATGACGGCATCCCGTGATCATGCCCACTACATGACCCGCTGTGGGGTGTAGGCAGTGCGCTCTGTGATTGCAGTGTCTGGAGGACACTGCTGATCACAGATTGAGGTAAAGAGCCAATCAGCGCCTCTTTACCACATGATCAGATGTGTCCAATCACAGCTGATCAGGGATGTAAACAGAAGTCTGTTATCAGCACTCGTTTCCTCACGCTGACAGGATGAGGATCGGAGAAGAGAGCCAATAACCGGCTTCTCTAAAAGGGACATCTACACTGATAATCAGGGCCCTAATTATCAGTGTAGTCCCAACAGTGCCCACAAGTACTGCCAATCAGTGTGCACCAGTGCTGCCAATCAGTGCCCATGAGTGCCACGTATCAGTGCCTCCTCTTAGTGCAGCCTCAACAGTGCCCACCAGTGCTGCCTCATCAGTGCCCATCAGTGCAGCCTATCAGTGCCCATCAGTGCCACCTCATCAGTGCACATCAGTGAAGGAGAAAAATTACCTGTTTGCAAAATTTTATAACAAACTATGAAAGTGTTTTATAAATATTAAATATTTCGGCCTTTAGTCGTTTATTTAGCAATAAATTAAAACCCCAGAGATTAGTTAAAAAAAAAAAAAAAAAGCTCTATTTGAAAAAAATGATAAAACTTTAGTTTGGGTACAGTGTTGCGTGACTGCGCAGTTTTCATTCAAAGTGTGACAGCGCTGAAAGCTGAGAATTGGCCTGGGTAAGAAAAGGGTAAAAGTGCCCTGTAGGCAAGTGGTTACACATATCGTTTATATTTAAAACATTTATTTTCACTTTCACTTGTATCAACATACCTGAGTTTCATAGGTTGCAGTGATAAGCAGGTGTTGTCTTAAATTCACAGAAACTGGTATTTGAAGCATGAAAAGAAAACTGATAAGAAAGGGGGAAATTATCAGCGTTTACTTGGATTCCAGGGATTGCTTCCTGAATACATCATTGTTCTATTTCATCTACCATGTTTATAAAAGGCGTTAGTTGGCACAACGGCAGTGTATTGCCAGTAGTTCATTAAATGTTAACAAAAAAAGTTCTTACATTATTCAACAGGAAATGAAGCATTAAATATTAACTCCAAGGAAATATTAAAATCATAGAATAATTCAGTCCAGTATTTCTTTAGAAAATGAAATTATATTTCAAAAATATATCAAAAGCATAAAACGCAATGTGTTGTGATATGGAAAATTAAAGCAGCCAGCACACCCGAAGAAAACCACAAATACCCGAAAAAGGAAAATTGAAGCGCTTAAATATACGAATAACAGTGACGAGTGATATATTGTGTAACCAACAATAATAAAGGAACAATATTGATATAGTCCACCATGTGAGTAGGTAATAACAGGAAAAAAGGTATAAATCAAAAGTGGCCTGGTATCAATGAACAATGTCAATAGGTTATCATATCTGAAACCTCATTAGAGCAGATGACATCAATGAAAACATGTTGTAAAGGAAACCTTGTGAAGAGACTGCCACCAATTGCATGAAGGCTTACCAGAATAATTTGACTTAAAGTGGCATATACCTCTTAAGTCTAAAAGCTTGTGGTGATGAACACCATGTGGGATATAAAACCATCAGTGATCCAGATAACCACGATCACAGTAGGAATTTTGAAGGGTACTGTTCAACAGGGTATTCCCAAGGGATGAGCAAATATGGTTTGGATGGAGAGGAGGACAGTCACATGCTCACACAATGAAACCAAAAATTGAAAAAAGATTCCACATAGTGTGATAAAGTTTTTAAATCGTTTTAATGAAAGAAAGGTAAAAAATTGTATACTCACATTTCAGATGCAATCAAAGGTTAAATAGGACATAAGAAGGCGCAGTGGTTCTGCCATCACCACTGTGCATTCTTATGTCCTTTTTGACCTTTGATTGCATCTGAAATGTGAGTGTCCAAGACTGGTATAGGGAGTGGCAGTGAACCGATCAGACTGCAATCCATGCAATGTGCTGACAGTGAACAGGAGGAGAGAGCAGAGTGAGAAGGGGGGTGACCTCATCAGTGGGCTGCTTGTAGGCAGTTGAAGTTAACTAGTCTGCCACTAGGTGGCTCTGTGCCAGAATGGCATCTTTTAGATAGAGCCCTCCTGCAGTGATGTCATGGGTGAGTCAGTGCCCAGTTATAAGCCAGGTTGGGAGGAGCCCTAGGACAGTTGGGGTCTGAGAGCCAAATAGAGAGGTTCTGACTGCCAAGGGCTGAGTGAGCTCACCATTCATCCCTGTCTGTGACTGAAGTCCCCCCCTCCCCTTTCTCCTGCCTCTAAGTGTGTACACTAAGGTAAATCAGGGTTCTCAGAGCACCCCTTATATCAGAGTTCCCCTTTACATTAAAGTCCACAGACCTCCCCCTTAAAGTGTAAGTGGGAACACTGATGTAAAGGGGGCTCTAGGAACACTAAATAAAGGGGAATACAGGAAACTCTGATGTAAGTGGGGCTCTGGTTACCAGTTACATCAGAGGAAGCAGTGTTCTCCCTTACATTAGAGTTCTCTCCGTACAGAGTTCTCAGCATTCCTCCTTAAATCATGGTTCCCAGAGCATCCCTTATGTCTCCCTTACATCAGAGTCTGCAGAGTCCCCCCTTACAGTATAAGGAAACTCTGCGAGTTCAGATGTAAAAGAGGAAACACAGAGGATCCAAATGAAAGGGGGAAATCTGTGGACTCTTGTGATTAACTTCATATCATTAGAAATATTATTTAAAGGGGGCGTGGCCGGGACATGGCTGACTGAAGACGTGCTGCTCCTGAGCTCCCGGCCATCTCCTACCAGCCCGGCACAGCAGACACTGTTGCGAGACACTATGCCCTCCTCTCGAAAGAGGATAGCCAGGAGACAGGGCGGACGCTAAATCAGCGGCACCGACGACCTCCGGAGACATCAGGAGGCTTCTCCATCCCTCCCAGCATAGCTCGCCGGAGCTCAACATGGCGGACGCACGAGGAGGTGAGGAGAGAAGCCGATCCCCAAGCCCCTCCCCTGCCTTAGGTGCCAGGTCACCGGTGACAAGCCTCTATGGGGAACTCCCGCCAGACCTCCATTCTGATGCCGGAGACCCGCCGCAGACCCCCTCCCAACCTAGTGGGGTAGACGAGGAGCTCCGGGCGATACTCCGTGCATTGCCCACCAAGGCAGATATTGCCGCACTTATAGGGACGGTTGAAGCGGCCCACCGTAAAGAGCTCACCGCGGTGAAAGCCGAGGTCACATCGCTCACCGCCCGACTGGAAACGGAGGAGTCCTCGGTGGCGGCCCTAGAGCGGCGGATGTCAGCGGTGGAGAAGTTACAGGAGTCCCATACAGATACCCTAGTGGAACAACAGCTCCATCTAGAGGACATGGAAGATCGGAGCCCTAGGAAACACCTGCGGCTCCGTGGCCTCCCAGGGGCAACGGGAGCAGAGGACCTTGCAGATGCGATGTTCCGTGGAATAGCGGGATCGATTTGCCAGACAGGGTGGAAATTGACCGGATACACTGGGGGCTGGGGACAAGGTCGTCCGACCCCCTGCGCCCCCCCCCCCGAGATGTCCTATGTCGGCTGCATCACTTTGCGCACAAGGAGCAGATTGTTCGGAAGGCCTGGGAGGCTGGAGACCTAGAGTTTGATGGCGCAACAATCAAAATATTACCAGATCTCTCCCGGTTGACTCTTCAACAACGCGCCATGCTGAAACCTCTCCTGGACTTGGCCTGCATGAGAGGGGCCACATACAGATGGGGATACCTGCTCTCAGTTACATTCCGCAAAGATATACGCAGGCCTGCTGCCCTCCCGGATCTCTTCTCCTTCCTGGGAATCGAACCTGTTCCCATACCAAATTGGCTGGCTCTTCTCCCCCATTCGCCGGGTCGCCCATATGCACCGAGACAGGGAGATAACCTTGGGCCCCGGCAGCAGAGAGGTCGACGACGACCTAGGGCAACCTCCCGTGGGGAACCTCGTGAGTCGTGATCTCCGGAAGTGGTGATGTTGTTTTCCCCTTTCTCATTTTTGCCCTTTTTATGACACAGGCCCTTGTTGACCTCCCCGGACAGTTTGCATGCATTCCTGCTACCCACACCCACCGATGCCATGTGGCCATACCTATAGCGCCTAGCTGGAGGGATCTGTGATCTCTTTGGGGGGATGTTGATCTTTTTCGGTAGGGTTGGTGAACTTGGCGGATGGTCTCAGGAAGCCCAGCGCTGGACGGACCCCCCCCCTGCATGCCCCATTCTTCCTACACTGATGAGACCGGACTCAATGCCCCGGGACTACACGGGAGTCGGGTGTGGGAGGGTGTTTACTGCCCTGCATGTACTGCCTTCAGACTTATTGGAACTCCGGCAGACGGAACCCCTCCCCTCCCAACTATTTGTGAGACTGGTAGCTGATTATGGGGGGAACCTCTGGAGGACACCTGCTTCCTCGAGAGCCCCCTGCATTGACTTACCGGACACATTTGACTCCTAGGGCGCTGCGGCCGGCCGTGTGGGCTATTCTGAGTGGAGGGGGCTTGACGCGGCTGTACTGTGGTGGCGCTGGAGAGACGTGGGAGCGATAGGGGCCAGCGACATTCGGATCTGGGGTGCATCTTCCCTGTTATTTTTGTTATTTTTGTTATCCTACGGGGCGGAGATAGCCCTCCGGCTATAGGGGTATGTTCTGTTATGCCTGCTAACTCCTAGATCGGGGGGGGAGGATACGGATCTGGCCTGGAGGGACGGAGAGGCGAGGGGGAAGCCAGTAACCTCTGCTTGGGGGCTTAACTGGGGGGTTTTTGTATTAATTTTCTTGTGGGTTGTCTGTTGTTCCTGTTTGCTCTGATAAGGGTAAAGCGTATTGATATATAATTAAGTTGTGCCGGGTGGTGGGTGGTCGGTCTGGGGCTTGGTGTTCGGGCCCTGTGCAACTGACATTGGCAGCGATATATGCCCCTAACGACCATCAAGCCACGTTTATTGAATGTACACTTGACACCTTACAGGACTTCAGGGAAGGACAATTAATTTTAGGAGGTGACTTTAATGCCCCGCTGATCCCTTTGGTAGACACTTTGTCAGGTAAAACCTCCATCCCTCTGACCCAACTTAAACGCATTGCTAAGTCGCTCCACAAAGTACAACTGATAGACGTTTGGAGACTGCAGCACTCGGGTGAACGCGACTGTATATACTACTCCCCCATGCACCGGGTACATACCAGAATAGACTACTTTTTGATTCCCCACGCCCAACTACATGTGGTTGAAAGTACTACCGTCGGGTACAGGACGTGGTCGGATCATGCACCCATATTTTTATTATAAGTTGTCGGACACCCCTTCACCCAGGCATCGATTCTGGCGTCTCAATGAGAGCCTGCTGCAGACCCCAGAAGTATTGACGGAAGTCCACAGAGTGTTGGATTTTTATTATCAAGAGAACGATCAGCCAGACTGCGACCCGGGGATCCTCTGGAAGGCCCATAAACCGGTCATCAGGGGAGTTTTGATTAGGCATGGGGCGCGTATTAAAAGGGAACGCAACCAACCGCTCGCCCAACTGCTGCAGTTGCTTGCTAGCGCCGAGTCTAGGCACAAGCATGCCCCCACTCGGTCCTCGGAGTCGGACTTGGCAATTCTTCGGAATCAGATTAATGAACTTCTTCATTACAGGGCAAAATCGGCCCTACAAGTATGCTGCAGGGTGGTGTATGAATCCGGAGACAAATGTGGGAAACTGTTGGCTAAGACGGTTAGGGCCCAAAGACTCTACGTATATCCCTCACATTAATGCTACCGGAGGCCGCAGGGCGACTTCACCAACACACATTACGCAGGAGTTTAGGACCTTCTACTCACACTTATATAATCTACCACAGGCGTTGGCGTCCCAATCAGAGATGGAGGAGTATGTTGTGTCCTCGGGACTACCGTCCCTGTCATCAGAGATTCGAGCAGACCTAGACTCCCCCAAAACCATGACTGAACTTCAGCAGGCCATAGCAAAAACGAAGCCGGGTAAGGTGCCAGGTCAGCGCCAGATACCCTGCAGTACTATAAAATGTTGCTCCAGACTCTAGGACCACGTCTGCTAAATGTATTTAATGCAATCGGAGCGGGAGGGAAATTTGCCAGGAATTCTTTGAGTGCCCACATTTCGGTGATCTACAAAGATGGGAAAGACCCGGCAGTTTGTGGTAGCTACCATCCCATTTCTTTGTTGAATGTGGACCTTAAACTGTTCACCAAGATCTTGGCTAACCGACTAGTGCAACACATGCAACAGCTTATACACTTAGACCAGGTCGGCTTTATCCCCTCTAGAGAGGCCAGGGATAGTACCACAAAAGTCCTGAATCGTATACATATTGTGAATTCCAAAAAATCCTGAGTATATTCCTAAACACAGACGCTGAAAAGGCGTTTGACCGAGTTAACTGGTCCTTTATGTTTGCAGTCCTGAGACATATTGGGCTAGGGAAGGTGATGCTCAACCGGATAGAGGGTATATATTCAGACCCGACCGCCCGCATAAAGGTGAATTGTCTGATCCCTTTCGGATAGCAAATGAAATGAGGCAGGGGTGCCCATTGTCCCCTCTCTTGTTTGCCCTTACGTTAGAGCCTTTCCTGTCCACAATTAGATTAAATCCGAATATACAGGGAGTAGGGGAAGACCAGGAACAGCATAAAGTATCGCCTTACTCGGACGATATGCTCTTCTCGCTGACTAAACCCGGAACTATCCCTGCCCAATCTGCTTAGGGAATCGAGGTATATGGGCGGCTGTCTAACCTTAAAATAAACTTTGCTAAGTCCGAAGCCATGGGGATAGCTATTCCGGAACGTACTCTCCCGATCATACAATCAAGCTTTAGGTTAAGATGGACATCTTCCACACTGACCTACCTTGGCACGAGTATCTCACCCGATCTGACTCGCATATATGAGAGTAACTTTCCCCTGTTGCTAGCAAAAACCAAGATTCGTGGCATGGAGGACTGCACTCATGGTTTGGGATGTGTAACCTCTTGAAAATGAGTGTGTTGCCCAAGTTTCTCTACCTTTTCCAGGCCCTCCCGATTAGGATACCCCCTGTTTATTTTAAACAAGTACAAGGCCTTTTTACTCAGTTTGTCTGGGCTGATAAAAAATCGCGAATTCCTCGTTCGCAACTCTCCCTGCCAAAGCAGTATGGAGGACTGGTGTTGCCTGACGTGCGACGGTACTACCAAGCAGTGCATGTGGGACGAGTACTTGACTGGAGTAGACATCAAGAACTCAAACTGTGGGCACAAATAGAACACCGACTACTTTGACAGAACTATCAGATCCTGCAGGCGCATTCAGACTTCCGTTCTGGAATGCGCTGCAGCTACACCATTTTCTACGAAGTATCCCGAACCCTCGTGGATACTCTAGGCCCCGGACCCCTTTTGAAGAACTTGCGACAGGGAAGGAACCGTTGCCACGGGCTCTATCCCAGATGTATGCCCTCCTGAACACACCGGCCCACACACCGGCTCTGCCGTGTATAGCGAAGTGGGAAGTAGAGCTACAACGCACATTTACTGAGGTCCAGAAACAAAACATGATCGGCTTCTCCCTAAAATCTTCGCTGTGTACCAAAGTACAAGAGACCAATTATAAGATTCTGACGAGGTGGTATTTAACGCCTAGTCGTTTACACACTATTTTCCCTGACGCGTCGGCAGTTTGCTGGCGATGTCACGAGGAAAGGGGAATGATGCTGCACATGTTTTGGGCTTGTTCTCAGCTGACAGCGTTCTGGACAGTAGTGCGAGAAGTATCCCAGAAATTCACCGACTTTCAGGGGATGACCCGGCCTTCTTCCTACTTCACCTTACCCGCGAAACGCTATAAAAAATCCATATTGCGCTATTTGACCAACGCAGCTAAATCCTGTATCCCTAGCCTGTGGAAGCAGCAACACCCTCCGACTGCAGCGGTGTGGTTGAAAAAGGTGGAGGAAATAAATAAAATGGAAGATTTGATCCTGACATCCAAAAATAGGCAAGATACATATAGGAAAACGTGGTCTCTATGGAATATATTTATACACTCGGACGAGGGAAAATCCTTTTTTTAGGACCTGAGCGATTACAACCTGTCATAGTCTAGATGGGGCAGCCTAACTTTACTGTTGGGACACTAGAAACCGGTGGAGCATCTGTTCCGCCCTCCCACCCCCCCCCTCTTTTTGCCTCCTCCCCTCTTTTTCCCCCCCTCTCTTCTCTTCTTGCTTTCTAACTTCCATTCGTTCTTTCTACTTCTTTTCACGGGTGCATGCCTCCGGACTATCCGGGAGTGATCCCGTCATGACTGGCGGACGACCCCTCGGTGGCTCAGGGTAGTTGGTAATCTTGCCTCTTCTGGATTGCCGGGGACACCGGGCTGCAGTCATCAAGCGAGAGTAATATGCATTTTGAAGGGCTACTCCCGGACGTATACTACATGTAGTGACTGCTGATTGATGTTGCTGAAACATGTCGTTTGGAGGCTGCGACCTCTATTGTCTATCTCTGTTGAATGTTCGCTGGGCGTTTGCCCACGTTGAAAATTCAATAAAATTATATTTGTAAAAAAATATATATATATTATTTAAAATATATATAAAGTTTATACTATAAAAAATATTGCTGTGCACCGCTAAAGTGTTCGAGTTTGGCTTGAAGAAAAGGTGGCAACCCTAGATCCATCCCTTCTGGTAAGAGGGGTATATTTCCTTTTGTTTAAGAGAAAACACTGTTGAAAAGCACAGATATTCACAAATCTGCAAAAAAAGCACTCATGGACAATGAATTTTATTGGATCTTTTTTTGATATTATAAGTGTGGACACTTTACTTCTGAGCATTTACATTTTAATATTTCTAGGTTTGCTCACTTATTTGTTGTATATATGTTTTAGAATTGAGTATTTTGATTTTTATAAGTAGCAGCACCTAGTACCTTTTTTGTTGACCAATTGTTTTTTAACGGTAAGCGCAAAATAAATTTTTCATATAGTGCATATTTTTTTAACACTGATCACTGTATTAGTGTCACTGGTCCCCAAAAAGTGTCAGTTAGTGTCCCGACTGTTCACCGAAATATCGCAGTCCTGCTATAAGTCACTGATCGCTACCATTACTAGTAAAAAATAAAAATATCCGACAGTTTGTAGACACTATAACTTTTGCGCAAACCAATCAATATACGCTTATTGGGATTTTTTTTTAATCAAAAATATGTAGCAGAATACATATTGGCCTAAACTGAAGAAATTCGATTTTTTTTTACATTTTTATATTAAATATGTTTTTGAGCAGAAAGTAAAAAATAGTAAAAAATAGTAAAAATAGTCTTCTTTTCCAAAATTGTCAGCCTTTTTTTGTTTATAGCCAAAGAAATTAAAAAACGCAGAACTGATCAAATACCACCAAAATAAAGCTCTATTTGTGGGAAAAGAAGAACATAAATTTTGTTTAGGTACTGTGAGGGGTTAGCTCGGCAGCGGGTGTGTGTGACCCCCTGGATGGGTTCACAACACAAAGTCAGGCACAGCAGACAGCGGTGTGGGTTCAAAAAACAAAAGATCCGGTTTATTTAGGCTACATGCAGTGATACATATAACAGCCAAACAAAATAAAACAAGAAAATAAATCCTGGTCAGCTTGACCTCTAACTACACACGTAGACTCCCTGTCTAACAACTGGGTGCAGCCTTGTGCTGCCCCAGTCCCTGTCTCTATTGTAGGGGTTTGCCACACAGGCGTTAACTCACCGCACAGAACAGATCTCAGACTCCCCAGTCTATACACACAAAACTGGTTCCAGGATGGAGCATCTCCCTAAGCATGCTGGGGTTTTTTGTAGAGGTCTTAATGAGCCCACTTACTTCAGCTGGGCTCATTAACTCTTCCCCTCTAATTGTAAAAGTCTGCATAAAGCCTGAATCTAGGACACACATATTTACCATCCTGGATACAACCAGGTGACTTTACCTGCCTGCTGCCACATACCCCCCCCCCCTCTTGTTTCAACCTTGGGGTTGTAACACCAGCAGTCAGACACGCATGTATCCGAGACAAAGCATCCACATTCCCCATTTTAACACCAGGGCGATGCTTAACTGTAAAGTTAAATTCCTGTAGGGCCAGGAACCACCTATTTACCCTTCTATTGGTCTCCTTGTTCTGAGCCATCCACTTTAAAGGAGCGTGATCAGTCACCAGGTCAAAGTGCCTACCTAGCAGATAGTACCGAAGGGAATCTAGAGCCCACTTCACTGCTAAACATTCCTTCTCAATCGTGGAGTAATTTACCTCATGGGACTTTAACTTCCTGCTGAGGTAAATGACTGGGTGCTCTTCCCCGTTCCAGACCTGGGATAACACTGCTCCTAACCCAACGTCTGATGCATCAGTTTGTACAACAAAGTCCTTAGCGAAGTCTGGTGAGTACAACACTGGCTGGCTACATAAGGCTGTTTTTAAGGACTGAAATGCTTCCTCAGCCTCTGGGGACCATTTAACCATAACCAACTCTTTCCCTTTTGTCAGGTTGGTGAGGGGCACAGCCTGAGAAGCAAAATGGGGAATGAATCGTCGATAATAGCCAGCGATTCCCAGAAAGGCTCGTACCTGTTTCTTGCTGTTGGGACGTGGCCAACTCTGTATGGCCTCGACTTTATTGACTTGGGGTTTTATCACCCCCCTCCCAATAGTGTACCCAAGATATTTGGCCTCCTCCTGTCCAATGGTACACTTCTTTGGATTGGCCGTAAACCCAGCTTCCCGGATAGAGTCTAGGACTGCTTGTACTTTTGGCAAATGTGAGACCCAGTCTGTGCTATGGATAATCACATCATCCAGGTAAGCTGCAGCATATTTCTGATGGGGCCTCAGAATCTTATCCATTTTCCGCTGGAATGTTGCCGGTGCATTCTGTAACCCAAACGGCATTCTCTTATATTGGAATGCCCCATCTGGGGTTACAAACGCAGTTTTCTCCTTGGCCGACTCGGCCAGGGGAATTTGCCAATACCCTTTGGTGAGATCAAGAGTTGTCATATATCAGGCTGTTCCCAGCCGGTCAATCAACTCATCTATACGCGGCATGGGGTAGGTGTCAAATTTTGTAACTTTATTTAATTGTCGAAAATCGTTACAAAACCGCCAGCTCCCATCAGGTTTGGGCACTAGTACGATAGGACTGGACCAGTCACTCTGGGACTCCTCTATCACACCCAAATCCAACATCCTTTGAACCTCCCCACGTATTGCCTCCCGTCGGGCCTCTGGTATTCTATAAGGTTTTAGTTTTACCCTTTCTCCTGGCTGGGTGATAATGTCATGCTCTACGCCAGATGTTTGTCCCGGAAGCTCAGAGAAAATCTCTTTGTTACGAAGTACAAACTCTTTAACCTCCTGTTGTTGGGCTTTCGATAAGGTGTCTGCTATTCCAACCTCAGGAACTAAGCAATCAGGCTGTACTTGTGACAAAGTCTCTGCGACTAGGGATTCCCTATCCCTCCAGGCTTTCAGCAGATTGACGTGATAGATCTGCTCCGGCTTTCGCCTTCCTGGCTGTCTAACCCTGTAGTTCACCTCACTAATTTTTTCAATTACTTCATATGGACCTTGCCATTTGGCCAGAAATTTGCTTTCAACCGTAGGGACTAGCACCAAGACCCTATCCCCCGGGGAAAAAGTACGTGTCTTGGCCCCACGGTTGTACACTCTCTGCTGTGCTAACTGCGCTTGGGTTATGTTCCTTTACAATTGGCATTACCTGTGCAATTCTATCTTGCATCAGGGCAACATGCTCAATCACACTCCTGTGAGGAGAACTCTCATTTTCCCAAGTTTCCTTGGCGATATCCAGCAGCCCTCTTGGGTGTCTCCCATAGAGCAACTCGAAGGGTGAGAAACCCGTAGAGGATTGGGGTACCTCCCTAATGGCAAACATCAGATAGGGTATTAGACAATCCCAATTCTTTCCATCTCTATCCACCACCTTCTTTAACATTTGTTTTAGGGTTTTGTTGAATCTTTCAACCAACCCATCTGTTTGGGGGTGATACACAGATGTACGCAATTGCTTCACTTTGTACAACTTGCATAATTCTTTCATAACCCGGGACATAAAGGGTGTACCTTGGTCCGTAAGCAGTTCCTTACAAATACCCACGCGGCTAAAAACAAGAGATAGCTCTTTGGCTATGGTTTTGGCCAAGGTATTTCGAAGAGGAATTGCTTCCGGATAACGGGTGGCATTGTCCAATATAACCAAAATGTACTGATGCCCCCTAGCGGACTTCATTATCGGACCTACCAAATCCATTGCGATCCTTTCAAAGGGGACCTCAATGATAGGAAGAGGTACCAGTGGGTTACGGAAATGTGGCATAGGTGCCGACTTCTGACACACAGGGCAGGAGGAACAATAATTTTCTGTTTCCTTCATGACCCCAGGCCAATAGAATCTCTGCAGTACCCTCTCTCTGTTTTTTTCGGTCCCCAGATGACCTCCCAGAATGTGCCCATGGGCCAATTCTAACACCAACTTCCTGTAAGGTTTGGGCACCACAAGTTGCTCAATGGTTTCTTCTGCCCTTTGAGCCACTCGATACAGCAGGTCCCTTTCCACAGTGAAGTACGGGTAAGTGCAAGTCTTATCTGGGTTCACTAACTCGCCATCTATTTTCACCACATTTTCCCGTGCCTTTATTAGGGTGGGGTCTTTTAACTGTTCTGTGGCAAAATTTTCCCTGTGAACCTCAAGGTCCGAAAACTCCACAGACGGCATGTTTTCAACTGAGGATGTTGGCTCCTCCCCAGTTTCTCGAGTTTCCCCCGCCAATACCGACAAGGGAAATTCAGGAGAGTCCTCACCACTCCCAGAGGAATTCTGGTCATCTTCCTGGTCTATAGGGGCACCAGTGGGGGGCTCAGGACAATCCCAGAGTTCCCAGAATTTTGGAAAATCCCTTCCCACAATAGCATCATGTGGTAAGTGAGACACTAACCCCACCTGATGAGAGAGGTTACCTTTGGGGGTCTCAAAAAACACTGAAGTTACAGGATACTCTCGGGTGTCCCCATGCACACAAATAACAGCCACCCTGTTCTTCCCAGAGACCTCTGTAGTAACTAATTCAGCTTTTATCAATGTTACCAGGCTACCTGAATCTAGCAACACATCAACATGCCTACCATTAATACACATTTTACATAAATGTTTCTCAGGTCCCCGAATGGCAGTGCATGCAACTGTCGCAAACAGCGACTGACGTCTCTCCCTTATAAAGTCACATTGCATAGGCTCATCCACAACTGGGCAATTGGCTGCAATATGTCCCTCTTGCTGGCAGCGGTAGCAAATAATCTTTTTCGCTGCCTCTTGCAGCATGGGCTTCCTGGGCTGCTCCCGCCAGACCTTAGGTAGAACTCCCACCCTCTCACTCTCTCCACCCTCACCCCTTGGAGTCATCTTACCCGTTACTGGGGATGATCTGGTCTTAGGGGGGAAAGTCCGTGAGTCCCTGGAAGAGGTGATCAGGTTCTCTGTAGCCAAGTACCTCTCAACCAGATCCACAAGTTTATCTGCATTTTCTGGGTCTCCATGGCTTACCCATTTTTGGATGGCAGTAGGAAGAGCTCTCAGGAAACGATCCATAACCACACGTTCCACAATGTTTGGTGCAGTCAAAGTCTCTGGCTGTAGCCACTTCCTGCTCAGGTGAATGAGATCATACATTTGAGACCTGGGAGGTTTTCCAACCTGAAAAGTCCAGTTATGCACACGCTGAGCCTGGATGGCCAGGGTGACACCCAGCCGTGCCAATATTTCTGCTTTTAGCACCACATAGTCTTTTGCTTGGTCAGGCTCTAGGTCATAATAAGCTTTCTGCGATTCCCCAGTTAACAGAGGGGCCACCAGTCCAGCCCATTGCTCCTTAGGCCACTTTTCCCTTTCAGCAGTCCTTTCAAATGTGGTCAAAAACACCTCCGGATCATCCTCTCCAGTCATTTTTGTCAGTAAACGGCTCACACCAAAGGATGCGGTATTATTGTAACCACTTGCTTCATTGGTCTGCGGACGTTGCTGTATTAATGTCTCTATTTTCTGTTGAAAATTCTGCTCTTGCTTCTGCAACAGGTCTATGAAGCGGGCTTCAGATCGCTGCTGGGCTTGTTGCTGAGCTTCCAAACTCTGCTGGTGAGCCTTCTGCTGATTTTCCAAACTCTGCTGCAAAGTTGCATTTATCTGCTGCTGGGCTGCAAGGCTCTTTTGTAAACCTGCATTTGTTTGCTGCTGATTTGCATTTGCTTGTTGCTGGTTTGCATTTGCTAGAGCCAGCTGTCTCAGTATCTCCTCCATGCTGGCCTTAACAAAAAAAAAAGTGCCAAAATTCTCCACCAACTGTGAGGGGTTAGCTCGGCAGCGGGTGTGTGTGACCCCCTGGATGGGTTCACAACACAAAGTCAGGCACAGCAGACAGCGGTGTGGGTTCAAAAAACAAAAGATCCGGTTTATTTAGGCTACATGCAGTGATACATATAACAGCCAAACAAAATAAAACAAGAAAATAAATCCTGGTCAGCTTGACCTCTAACTACACACGTAGACTCCCTGTCTAACAACTGGGTGCAGCCTTGTGCTGCCCCAGTCCCTGTCTCTATTGTAGGGGTTTGCCACACAGGCGTTAACTCACCGCACAGAACAGATCTCAGACTCCCCAGTCTATACACACAAAACTGGTTCCAGGATGGAGCATCTCCCTAAGCATGCTGGGGTTTTTTGTAGAGGTCTTAATGAGCCCACTTACTTCAGCTGGGCTCATTAACTCTTCCCCTCTAATTGTAAAAGTCTGCATAAAGCCTAAATCTAGGACACACATATTTACCATCCTGGATACAACCAGGTGACTTTACCTGCCTGCTGCCACAGTACAGAGTTGCATGACCGTGCAATTGTCAGTAATGCCATGTACACACGAACGGAATTTCCGTCTGAAAAATCTTGGATGGTTTTTCTGACGGAATAAGTAAAAAGAGTAGTGGTGCGCTGTACTGGGGTGGAATATGCCTACCCCCCCCCCCCCCCATCTGTGTGGGTAGGCATATTCCACCCCAGCAAATTTTCTGGGTTCAGACATTTCCCCTCAGTGCTTGCAGCAGTACGCCATCTATTTCTACCCTGACTTGGCGCAGGAATACCCTCCTATACATTTCTGACGGAATTACGCTCAAGCTTGGCTTGCATACACACGGTCACGCAAAAGTTCGCAGAACTTTCGACTGTCAAGAACTCGGTGACGTACAACACTACGACAAGCCAAGAAAATGAAGTTCAATGCTTCCAAGCATGCATTGAATTGTTTCTGAGCGTGTGTAGGAATTTTGCGTGTCGGAATTTGTATAGCTTTTTCCAACCGAAAAATTTAGAACATGCTCTCAATCTTTTGCTGGCTGGATTTCTGCCAGCAAAAGTCCGATGGAGTCCGAAGGTCGCATTTTCCGACCAAAAGCTCTCATCGGTCTTTTGCTGGCCGAATTTCCAATCGTGTGTACAGGGCATTAACGTAAGAGAGCTGAAGTGATTAAGACTTTAGCAATAATGCAACTAAACCCAAATCCTGATTCACTAACGTATATTTAACAGGCTATACATATTGCCTGCCATGTAATCTGCAGGTGCCCGGCCTGATGTAGACCGTTAGCAGATACAGTACCTGTGTTTGGATGGCTTTATCTCCAATTTGAAGTTTATCCTAATTAGAATAGTACCCAACACAGCATTGCTTGTAATTTACAGCCGTGGCACTAATTACTTTGGACATTGAAATCTCAGCCCTATAGCCCAGATGAGCTGGTTAATTATATCTCCTAACATGACAGCTAAATTGTGCTCCTGTTCTTAATTTCCTGTTGCCGCTTGCCATAAACTGTTTTGCCTACGGGCGAATGATTATTTACAGTATATAAAATTCAAGGTGAGATTTGCAATCTGACGTTCATATTATGATTTATTTACATTCCAGACTATCTATACCAGAATGTCTGCATCAGCTATTTTTTTGATGAGATAGGATTAAATACTAAGTCATATCCCTGTTTATGCCTGTTTTCAGCAGGGAGTGTGAGTCTTGCTTCTTATAGAGCCATAGGTCTGACTCTGCAGGGTTTGCAGAATGTACTTTCAATTATGGTCTTGTAGCACTACCCCCACAGGAGTCACTGGGTAGTTTGGATTCTGTGTTCTGCCCCTCGACTCCAAGAACACCCTCAGCCCCTCTGACAAACCTGGTTCAATAACAGCTACTGCAAGCATTTATAAGGAACAAGAATAGATAACTTTAAAGCGGGATTGCACTGTGGAAAAAAATATTAAAAGCCAGCAGCTACAAATACTGCAGCTGCTGACTTTTAATAAATGGACACTCACCTGTCCCGGGGTCCAGCGATGCCGGCAGCCGAGGCCGATCGATCGCTCGGCTCTCGGGTGCTGCCGTCACCATTCTAGGTGAGGGAATCAGGAAGTGAAGCGCTGCGGCTTCACTTCCCGGTTCCCTACTGAGCATGCGCGAGTCGCGCAGCGCAATAGGAATTGTCCGCGCTGTCTCTGGGACCCGTGTGTGTCCCGGCAGACAGCGCACAGGGACAGGAAGAGGCATAGACTCCCGTGGGAGTCTATGCCCGGAAGTGGGTGTAAATACCTGTCTTTGACAGGTATCTGCACCCCCCTCCCCCCTGAAAGGTGCCAATTGTGACACCGGAGGGGGGGAGGGTTCCGATCAGCGGAAGTTCCACTTTAGGGTGGAACCCCGCTTTAACATGACTGAATTAGTACCAGGAAATAGACAAAAGACTGTTTAGAGGTAAATTAATTCAGTGTACATTGCTACGGGTTAGAATAAATGGTGGTTTATAAACACACAGAAGGTACGTTCAACCACAGTCTGCTAGACAGTGCAATCACTATGCCAAGGTAACTTAGAATAGACTTATTTTATGTACCACTAGACTTGAATTAACTCATGAATCAGCAAAGTCAGCAATAAACAATGCATAAAAGCATTAAGTGCAATGCAATAATAATACTCTAACTAGTGGAATGGCTAGGATATGGTGAAATCTCCCCTGAGAAGTACCTCTTAGCATAAGCAATAGGTGAAGGTCTCTGTGTAGCAGCTGAGGGAATGTCTTTAGTAAAGGGAATGTCTTTAGTCCTAACTCTTCAGCTGGCTATCGGTGGTGCCCAGTTGTACTGTTGGTGCACATGAGAATAGTCCCAGTTAAGCTTGGGGGCAACAAGAAGGCTACTAGATGGCTCTATGGTCATATCCCAAAGGGCTCAGTCTCTTTAGCACAGGGGTCAGCAACCAGTAGATCATGGGACAGGTGACTGGTAGATCTCAGTCTGGCCTTGCTGACCCGCCATTCCAGAGCAACAAACAGAGTGCAATGCAAAGAGACTACTTGTAAATTTGGAGCTGTAGTAGGGAGCAAGAGCTGAATAAGCCAATGCTTCCTCTGTAGTGCTGGCTCCTGTCTCATGCAGAGTGATACCAACTGCACTCCACCTCTTATTCTGGCTAGCAGTCTCCAGGGTGGTGCCAGCAGCAGGAAAAAAGAGATTTTCAGTGAGACCGTGAGAAGGAATACAATGGGCATAATAGTGTAGGGCTGCTTTTACACTGATACACTGCGGTTTACCCACACCTATAGCTGTAGTGTACCTGCATCTTTCCTGCAGGTTTGCTGTACTTAGCCATAGATTCTATTATAACCTACTGTGTTACCACCCTCCAACGTTATGTGTGAACAAGCCCAAAGGGTGCTGCTGTCGAATGCAACTAAAAGCTCATTCATAAGTGCAGTAGGCACTGTTGCTCCTCTGAAAAGCGATCTGAGTGTGTGTTGACAGGTGGTGAAAAAGGCAATATGTTGCCTCCTCACCACCTGATTGAAACCCATGATTGCCGTGCAATGCACGTGATTGCAACACGGTAGTGCGGCAATTTGAGGTTTAAATCAAGTGTGAGGCAGCAACACTGGACGACACTATGTCCAGTGATTGTTGACTTCTCCCATGTGTAGCGTCCATAACCCTTTGTAGGGCAGCCTTAACTTATTGGGCTTACCGGTTACCTCCGCTTGGCTTGTTCTTCCACGTCTAGGGGTTCCCAGGGTTGATACCCAACAACTTGGATGTTGACACCAATAAAGTCCTTTTGAAAGGTTTTATTTTGCAGGGGTAACATCCAACAGCACAGTTTCGTATAGGAACAGAGGGCACGGGTGAAGAATTCAGGCACCTTGAACTGCAGACATAACAAAGTCTCTAATACCACCCAGAGAGTAGCCACTCACAGCTGGGCGCTTCAAGGCTGAACAAATCTCTAGCCCTAGATTATGGCAGTCAGCACTTTGATTCAGAACTTGTAAAATCTCTGACCTTGAACAAGTTGTAACTGAAAGTGAACAGGAACCTTTTTCCTCAGTACCTGGAACGTTCTCCTTGTCTCCTTGATAGTACTGGAAAAATCGTGGATTCATCAATGTCCTTCCCAACTCAGTAACCAGGCACTTCTCAGGATGTCAGCTTGTTGGTCCTCCTCTGAAGAGTCCTCCCCTGGACACTTTCACGAGCTGTGGTGCCCCTCCAAGCTAGGAGCACACCCAGACACCTTGAATCCTCCCACGGTTACTGTGCCTCGGACCATCCGGTTCCGAGACTCGGGAACAGACGGATCCCTACCCCAGACCAGACGGGTCTATTGGGGGTAACCAACGGAATCATGTTGCGGGATGTCGAACACCCCGTGTCCGGGACCCCTCACGGGGCTACCCCAGTCCAGGAAACAAGAACAGACCGCTCGGGCCTCACAAACTCCTACTGAACACGTGACCTCAACATCTTAAGTACCCCTCCCCAGACTCCCCAGCGGGGCCTGGCACACCCACTGATTGGTTCCGAGAAGGCTGATACCCAAAACGTCCAACCGTTTCTGGTTCTGGCTTGTCATGTGCACCTCACTGTACACATGACCAAGCAGAACTTCTAACACAGCCCAGCCAAACTGATGTCAAAGTTAACCTACATAATTAACCCTCAGAACCCCACTACTGTTCTGAGGAAAAAAAACGAAATTTACACATGAATGACACTTTGTCCAAAATGTCATCTGCTACACATGTTTCTCAGGTAGATCTCCACCTCTTTAAGAGCAGCTGATAGTAAATCTCCACAGCAGCAGCTCACCAGTCTCAGCAATATTGCAGCTCACCATCCAGTCACACGTGGTGATTAGCCACTCTCTGCTCTGCAGTCTGATGACTCTGGATGCCATTATGCAGCAGTGGTGATGGACACTAAACAATGATGTGCATTCTCCAGGCTTCCTCATGAGAAAGCACTTTCCCCTGCTCCTGGCAACCTATCTTTGGGAAATTAAGTTCAAAAGCTCTTGATCACAGTAGAGGCTCTCTCCTCTGGATTACAATTCCCACAGTGCAGTGCCGGCTGACTCTGAGCCTATTAAACTCTTCCTGATCAACATCTCCCTCCTCTTCCTGATATAACTGTTAACTAGTTCAGGACCGCAGGGCAGCAGCTACAGAGAGCAGCTGCAGCCAATGCTTCTCCCACTCTCCATTCTCATCCAAGTACCTGGCTACAGGCCTCAGGGCCATCTTTAATATTGATTGGACCCTGGGCAAATGTTTTCTTGCCCCCCCCCCCCCTACAGTTTTGCTCTCCACTGGCTCTGAGACATACAATAAATAGCATCTAGACTTAAAATCAGTTTACTGAGATCAGGAAGCGATTGTGATTGGTTGCCAGAGGTTACAGTTTATCATTACTGCTTACTGACTGGTTTCTAGAGATTATAGAACACATTACTGCTCACTGATTAGTTGCTAGATGTTACAGCACATGATTTCTGCTTGTTGGTTGCTAGAGATTACTGTACATCAATACTGCTCACTGATTGGTTGCTAGAGGTTACAGCACATCATCTCCTCACTGCAGGGGGCATGATATACATATGAATGCCACCTTTATTTACATATCTATGCCACTGGATGCAACTATTCACATATGAATGCTGCTGCTATTTGCATATGAATGCTGATTATTTACATGTAAACACAGGGTCTGACGGTGAGTCATCTGTACACAATAGGGCAGAGCTGGGCAGCTTTAGTAGCAGAACTTCACACTATGATATCAGGACACAGCAAGGGACTAAAACTTCAAGGGACAAGGGAAATTAAACTGGGATAGTTGGCAAGTATGTGGTAGCTGCTTTGGGCCCCACAACAATGACAGGGCCCAGGGCAGCTGCCCCTTTTGCCCTGCCTTAAAGACTGCCCTGACAGGCCTATTGTACCATTCATTGACAGACAAATGGCCACAAGGAATATTCTCTTCAGGGAAGCCTATCCTGCCTCCACCTAACAAATGTACATTTATTTTCTCCATGTGCCCATCCCCCATAGTGATTACCTTTTTTTATTACATGACCCTCCCTTTTATATTGTGAGCTATAACAAGCAGGCCCTATGATTCCTCATTAATTGAATTGTATTGTAACTGTACTGTCTACCCTCATGTTGTAACGAGCTGTGCAAACTATTAGCGCTAAAAAAATCCTGTAATATAATAATAACAATATTGCAGTATTAAATGCTCTAATCAATTATCGCACAGTAATTTGGGCACATTTTACAACACTGTTTCAAAATGTATAGCTATTGGTAATACACAATATGAATTGCACTTATTAAAATAATACATAGTATAGCTCTATTAAATTACCTATTTAACAGGAAATGGATGGAGATCTCTGAATTTCCTCCTTCCTTCCATTCTTCACTGTTCATCATTTCCTACTATTTTGAGTCTTTTCTTTTCTTTTTATTGAGTTTTTTCAGTCGGGAAAAGTTCCTATTTGAACATGCGATCGTCTGTATGCAATTCAGACACGCAAAAAAAATCACGCATGCTCGGAAACAATTCGACGCATGCTCGGAAGCATTGAACTTCATTTTCTCGGTTCATCGCAGTGATGTACGTCACTGCGTTCTTGATGGTTGAAAGTTCAGGGAACTTTTGTGTGACCGTGTGTATGCAAGACAAGCTTGAGTGGAATACCATCGGAACAACCATCCAAGATTTTTTAGACGGAAATTCCGCTCGTGTGTACTTGGCATAAGATTTGGTGGGTTCAGGTCTATTCACAAAACTTTCTTTTAAACAAACTAAAAAAGACCAACATTTATGAAAAATAATATTTTTTTTATTTCTGTCAGAAATGTTTGTTTTCCTTTTCACTGAGGGGGGAAATGATGAGGCAGCACTGATGGGCACTGATGAGTTGGCACTGATAAAGTGGCACTGGTGGGCACTGATATACAGTACTGATGGGCACCAATAGGCGGCACTGATATACAGCACTGATGGGCACTGATAGGTGGCACTGATCGGCAGCACTGATGGGCACTGACAAGAGGCACTGATGGGCACTGACAAGCTGCTCTATTGGGCACTGATAGGCAGCTGTGATGGGCACTGACAGGCAGCACTGACTGGCACTGACTGGCACTGACTGGCACTGATAGGCAATACTGATTGGCACTGACAGGTGGCACTGATGGGCAGCACTGATGATGAGGTACTGATAAGTACTGACAGGTGTAACTGCTGGGCAGTGATTGGCACTGTGGTGGGCAATGATTGGCACTGTGGGGGCAGTGATTGGCACTGGCAGTATTTATTGTTTTTCCATTGCTGGGCACTGGTTGGCAGGTGATTTGTACATTTGAGGGGGCTGTACTGATAATCAATGTGCTGATTACCAGCCCGCCCCCCCCCCCCCCCTGACAGGGAGAACCACCGATTGGCTCTCCCTGTCAGCACGAACCAAGGAATGCTGCTTACCGGCACTTCCTGGTTCATGCAATGATCAGCCTTGATTGGTCGCAGCTGATCACATGGTAAGAAGCCTCTGGCAGAGGCTACTTATCGCGATCGGAGATGCGGGTGTCAGACTGACATGCCGCACTCGCCGCGCTGCACGCCCCCACAGGCACGTTGGCATTTTATCCTGCTGGACATCATACGACGCCCAGTCAAGATAACAGAACCACTTCCCAGCCGTCATTCTGCATATGGCGGTGGGAAGTGGTTAAAGGGTAACTTCACTTTTGTGGGAAGAAAATTAGCAAATTGCAAATTTGTGACTCAAGTCATATTTTAATTGAATGTTATTAAAAATTACCTTTCTTGATCATACATCACGGGACATAGCAGCTTCATTACATAGTGGGTTATATAGGCACCTCTGGTGATTGGACACTGGTTAACCCCAATTAAGGAGAATTCCTCCCCTATATAACCCCTCCCATATGGGAGGCACCTCAGTTTTTTCGCCAGTGTCTAAGGTGGTTGGTCACGTAAAACATGTGCTATGAAGAAAGCTCTGTGCAGGTCCCTGCGGGGGTCTAAGGGCTACGATAACCGGATCCATATCTCGGGCCGATATTTTGACTCCCAAGATGGTATGGTACCCGGGCCTCGTCATCCGAAGAAACGAGGTTTTGCCTGTAAGTCCTCTCCTATTGGAAGACTGGGCTCTGGGAAAACCAGACTTGGTGTACTATTTACATAGTGGTAAGAAAGTTTCTGGCAGAGTCTTTTACAAGGTCCAGGTAAGAGGTTCCTCTGAGAAGGAACCCAACAAATCCTGAAGGTTGGCACAACTCTGCCCGCCGTGATGGGTGAAGCCTGGAATCTGTCTGTTTTCAGCAATTGCTCCGGCGAGGACAGGTAAGAGAAGTTAATCCTATATAAATCGTATATTATGGATTTCTTAAGTCCTCATGCACGCGCGCTGATTGCGCTCCCATGTTAATGGAAGGGGGGGTGGTTGCGAGCCTTGCACGTCGGCGTGCATGGAGCTTTACTGCGCAGGCGCCAAGCGGCAATTTTAAAAAGCCCAGAGCGCCAGGGGGCTGTAAGTGGAAGACACAGAAGCTGTGGGCAGTAAGCATCCTAAGAGATTGGATCCAGGCAAACCTAAGACACCTACTCAGCATCAGGTTGTGCAGTTTAAGCATATATATTTATTGTGAGACTTGGAGCACAACAGTGATTGCACTTTTGTACTAGTACCTCTGCTTTGTAGCTTAGGACTATGTCTCCTCGTAAAAGAGGGTCTCAGGGGGAGGTAACAAGGGCACTGGTAAATCACCGCCTAGGTCTAGGGGTTCTAAAAATGCCTGTAGATTACCATCCCCCCCTGCAAGACTGGAGCCAGCCTCCCAGGATGAGTCAGTGCCCTTGTCAGGTTTTGCAGCCTCTCCTAATGTTTCAGCCCCGGTATATGTCACTGAAGACTCCCTTAAGGCTACATTGGAGGGTTTTGAAGGGAGAATCATGAATTTTATTTCAGCTTCCCTAAAAGATAGCAGAAAAAGGGGTAGACCCCCTCCCTCTGCTGAGATTCCTCTTTCAGATGACACCTCTGACAATGAGGAGAGATCCCTATCTTGGCACAGGGATCAAGAGCAGTCGGATGAGTCAGAGGAAGAGGAGAGAGTCCCCTCCTCCCAGGCACTCAGAAAACAGGTTCAATATTATACTGAGTTGGTGCGTACCACATTCAGAATGCTCGCTGCTGAGGTCGCCACATCCGCTGTTTCTTCCTTGGGGGTCAGGAAAATCCCACAGACTGCCTTTTCCTTTCCAATTCATCCCTTCATGGATAAATTGTTGTATAAGGATTGGGGACATCCCGATAAACTGTTTGCTCCTCCTAAAAGGTTTTCTATGCTTTATCCTCTGGAGGAAAGTTTCATCAAGAAATGGGGGGTCCCATCTGTCGATGCGGCTGTTTCTTGTGTGAATAGAAACCTGACCTGTCCTTTGGATAATGCTCAGGTATTTAGGGATCCAACTGATAAGAAGCTGGAAACATTATTGAAAGCCTCCTTTTCCATGACTGGCGCTGTAGTGCAACCTACAGTCGTAGCTGTGGGGTTGTGTCAGTTCCTCAAGGAACAAGTTAAGCAGATGCTTGGCCTTGTTCCCAGTGAGGAAGTGGAGACTTATGCAGAAATATCTCAAAGTCTGTGTTTTATGATTGATGCGATTTTGGATTCTGTCCAACAAGCATCTCGTTTGTCTCTCCTGTTGGTTCACATGCGAAGGGCCCTATGGCTAAAAAATTGGGCAGCTGAGCTAACATGTAAGAAGTATTTGATTGGGTTCCCATTTAAGGGGGAACGCTTATTTGGAGAGGAATTAGACAAATTCGTCCAAAAAATTTCAGGGGGTAAATCTACTCTCCTTTCAATCAAAAAGAGCAAACTTCCATCATTTAGGCGTTCTGTTTCTCCCGGAGCATCAAGCTCTAAGCAGTGGCGACGGCCTTCCCAACCTCCCTCTACAGGAAAGGCTCAAGGCCATGCCCAGGGGCAGAAAAAGACTTGGGGGCGAAAGCCTGCCAAGCAGAGCCCAAAAGCTTCCTTGGGAAGGCTCCTGCAGTTTGCAGAACCCTGGCGGGAAGAGATCCGGGACAAGTGGGTAACCTCCTCAGTATCTCTGGGCTACAGGCTAGAGTTTCAGGAGATTCCATCTTTTCGCTTCCTAAGGTCAAGGATCCCCAAGGATCCAGTAAAGCAAAGACTGCTATTTCTGGCCTTAGATCACATACTATCCCAGGGGGTGATAGTGGAAGTGGACCCAAAAGAACAGGGTTCAGGCTTTTACTCAAAACTCTTCACCGTTCCAAAGCCAAATTGAGGTGTCAGACCTATCCTGGATCTGAAGGATCTGAACCTGTTTTCGCGCATCCGGTCTTTCTGAATACAGTCAATACGCTCTGTGGTCTCCTCCCTGCAAGGGGGAGAGTTTATGGCATCAATAGATATCAAGGATGCATATCTTCATGTGCCAATTTTTTTCCGCACACCAAAAGTATCGGGGGTACTCGCGGTAAGGTTCGCGGTAGATCTGCGCCATTTTCAATTTGTGGCCTTGCCGTTCGGTCTTGTTACGGCTCCTCAAGTCTTCACAAAGATTCTAGACCCTCTCTTGGCAAACCTAGGAGCTCAGGGTATAACCGACATGGCTTATCTAGACGATTTACTTCTCATAGAGAAAACAGTAGCGCTTCTGAACCACAGTGTTACCAGAATGCTAGAACACCTGAAACGCCTAGGTTGGATTATAAACCTAGAAAAGTCGTCCCTACAGCCTGCTACCAGCTTGGAGTATCTGGGCATGGTCATCAACACCGCTCAGGGCGGGGTGTTTCTACCAAGGCCAAAAGCCATGGCTATAGGGGGTCTGGTGCGCCTAATTCTGGGCAGAAGATCTTCCCCCATTCGGTTGTGTATGAGACTGTTAGGGAAAATGGTCGCCTCCTTCGAGGCCGTTCCATTCGCCCAGTTTCACTCAAGGCCTCTGCAAAGATGCATCCTTGCGGCATGGAACAGGAAGCCCCAGGCCTTGGATCTTCCTATGTGTCTATCCCCAGGGACACGCAAGAGTCTCGTTTGGTGGTTACAAACCAAGAATCTTCTGAAAGGCAAAACTTTTCTTCCTCCTACATGGAAGATCATAACTACAGAGGCCAGCCTGACAGGCTGGGGAGCAGTGTTGGAGGAGACGTGCTCGCAGGGGAAATGGTCTGCGATCGAGAAGCTATTGCCCATAAATGTTTTGGAGATCCGGGCAGTTTATATGGCTCTCATAAACTGGTCTTACAGACTACGGGTCTCACTGTTCAAGTTCAGTCCGACAATGCCACAGCAGTGGCCTATATCGATCACCAGGGTGGCACCAGGAGTCTGGTTGCACAAAGAGAGGTGAATTGCATACTTGCTTGGGCAGAAAGGCATGTTCCATGCCTTTCTGCGGTCTTCATTCCAGGAGTGGAAAATTGGCAGGCGGATTTTCTGAGCCACCAGCAGTTGTGCCCAGGAGAATGGGCTCTACACCCCGACAGGGCCGGTGCTAGACTATTTTGCACCCTAGGCAAGACCAGCTACTTGCGCCCCCCCCCCCCCCCCCCAAAAAAAAAAAAAAAAAAAACATGCCCTGCATGGCTTTGTGAAGTGTCATTAAATAATAGCACAACACACTCTTTGATCACAGATCCCAGTGTGTATTGTGTGACAATCTGTCAGTTTTAATTATTTCACTGTGAACACCAGGGCCAATTGCAAGTGCGACTGCTCAGCCTGGATTACGAGCATCACGGGCCTGGTGCTGAAGATTTTGGTGGGCTCTGGATTATGAAGCCCCTTGCCCTGAATTATACATTACATTTTTCTTTACAGGCCCGCCTTAACCATCACTTGTGCCTAGGCATGCCTTTCATCCCCACCCACTGCATCTGGGACCCCTTTCTTCATCATCTACTGTGCCTGCAGCCTCCCTTGCTTTACCACCCACTGCGCCCACAGCCCTCTTCCCTCACCACCCAACATACCTATAGCCCCCCTTGATTGCAGAAATACTACAGGAGAGGGTCAGAGACTGCCGACAGGGTACAGGAGAGGGTCAAAGACTGCAAAACGTGCTACAGGAGAGGGTCAGAGACTGCCGACAGAGTACAGGAGAGGGTCAGAGACTGCGGACAGGGTACAGGAGAGGGTCAGAGACTGCCAACAGGGTACAGAAGAGGGTCAGAGACTGCGGACAGGGTACAGAAGAGGGTCAGAGACTGCCGACAGGGTACAGAAGAGGGTCAGAGACTGCCGACAGGGTACAGAAGAGGGTCAGAGACTGCCGACAGGGTACAGGAGAGGGTCAGAGACTGCGGACAGGGTACAGGAGAGGGTCAGAGACTGCGGACAGGGTACAGAAGAGGGTCAGAGACTGCCGACAGGGTACAGGAGAGGGTCAGAGACTGCCGACAGGGTACAGGAGAGGGTCAGAGACTGCCGACAGGGTACAGGAGAGGGTCAGAGACTGCCGACACGGTACAGGAGAGGGTCAGAGACTGCCGACAGGGTACAGAAGAGGGTCAGAGACTGGGGACAGGGTACAGAAGAGGGTCAGAGACTGCGGACAGGGTACAGGAGAGGGTCAGAGACTGCCGACAGGGTACAGAAGAGGGTCAGAGACTGGGGACATAGTACAAGCGTTTCCTAGGCTAGCAGTGACCAGTGTGGAAAAACATTGATCACTGCAATATGTGTAAACAGGAGTTTACAAGATATAACAATGTGCCAAAAAAACAAAAAAAACTAACAGTAATTTCTTAAGCACAGGAGGACAGTAAATGGTTAACAGGTCTGAGACGCTCCCGGCCTGACCAACCTAATTCCTTCAAAGATAAATAAAAGGTCAAACAAATCATGGATGGACACATATAGCTATAGAAACAGCAGTCATTGCAGGTCTTGCAGAAGTCTAATCAGCATTCTCCTGTCCTGTGTTCAGTGTAAATAAATAAAACCACAGATAAGAAGCAGCTTGAGAAGACAAGGGGAAGTCATCCCGATCAGTGTGATCTCTGCATATCCTAAACACAGCACAGGAGAAGGAGAACACTGATACGTTTCTGCAGCCAGCATTGGGACAAGTTTTATCTCATACCTTCCCCATGCTCAGGTATGTCGGGTCCTCTCCATCCCTCCCTGCTCTGACCAACATCTTCTGGTCAAATGTGGCGGGCTGGACAATACGATTGGCTAAGGAGTTAGTGGGAGGCGGAGCAACTCAGCAGTCACGCCCTCCCACTCAGAAGAGGAGCGCTATTGGCTCCCTGCCTTGTTACACAGACGTCCCTCTCCCTCCAGCATTGTGAAATCCTGGGAGGGAGAGGGGAGAAGCTGCACACCACAGCGCTCGGCTACCACCCTCCCGCCGCACTGAACTCCTTGCTCCCCGGGTCCCCTGTCAGTGGCTCTGCCGGGAGCTTGGGGGTGGGAGAAGAGGAAGAAAGGGGAGGCAAGGGTCGGCTGCGCCCCTAGGCGGCAGTGCGCCCTAGGCGGCTGCCTAATCCGCCTAGTGGGTGCACCGGCCCTGCACCCCGACATATTTCGGAACATATGTCGCAGGTGGGGCACTCCAGACGTAGATCTGTTTGTGTCCAGATTCAACAGAAAGCTGGACAAATTCGTGTCAAGGACAAGATATGCACTTGCTCAGGGTTCAGATGCTCTGACAGTTCCCTGGGATCAGTACAATCTAATTTATACCTTCCCACCATACCCACTTCTGTCATGGTTCCTGGGAAGAGTCAAGAGGGAAACAAAGTTGGTTCTTTTGGTAGCCCCCGCTTGGCCCAGGCGACCTTGGTACGCAGAGATCATGAAGTTGGCAGTAGGCAGGCCGTGGATCCTCCCTCTCCGGCCAGATCTACTCTCGCAGGGTCCAATTTACCATCCTGCTTTACACAGTCTGAGTTTAACGGTTTGGCTGCTGAGACCCACATTCTGAGAGATTGTGGGCTTTCGGGGCCAGTCCTTTCTACTCTGGTCAATGCCAGAAAGCCGGCCTCCAGGCTTATTTACTACAAAATCTGGAAGGCATATGTTTCCTGGTGTGAACCCAGGGGATGGCATCCTAGAAAGTATGTCGCTAGCAGGATCTTGGCTTTCCTCCAGTTAGACCTAGAAATGAATTTGGCCGTAAGCACTATCAAGGTGCAGATTTCAGCCTTGTCAGTGTTTTTCCAGATGCCACTTGCATCACATTCCCTTGTGCAGGCTTTCATCCAGGGGGCTATGCGGTTAAGGCCGCCAGTCAAACCTCCGGGAATGCCCATGGGATCTGAATTTGGTTCTCTCAGCTTTGCAGGGGCAACCATTTGAAACTTTGCATCAGGCTTCATTAGTTCTTTTGACTAAAAAATTGGTTTTCTTGGTAGTCATATCCTCGGCTAGAAGAGTGTCAGAACTAGCAGCTCTCTCCAGCAAGGAACCTTATCTAATTATTCATAAGGACTGCGTGGTAATGCGTCCCAACAGGTCCTTTCTGCCTAAGGTGGTTTCAGGATTCCATTTTAATCAAGATGTAATCCTACCATCCTTTTTTCCGGACCCACAGTCCGCAGAAGAAGAATCTTTGCACACTTTAGATGTGGTAAGGGCAATCAGTATCTATCTTCAGGCAACTGCTCAGATAAAAAAACTGATTGCTTATTTATTTTGCCGGAAGGCCCTAGGAAGGACCAGGCGGCATTAAAATCCACTCTCTCAAGGTGGATTAGACAGGTTATTTTTCAGGCCTATAGTGTAAAGGGGAAGATGCCTCATTTTCAAGTGAAAGCGCACTCAACGAGGGCTATAAGTGCTTCTTGGGCAGTGCATCACCAGGCCTCCCTGGCTCAGATCTGTAAGGCTGCAACTTGGTCATCAGGCCACACATTCACCAGATTTTATCAGGTGGATGTCAGAGGGCAAGAGGATACCGCCTTTGGGCGCAGTGTACTGCAGGCTGCAGTTTAGATCCTCTGGTCCTTGGCGGTCTATAATTCTGATCTGTGTCTCCCTTCCCTCAAACTGAGCATTGCTTTGGGACATCCCACTATGTAATGAAGCTCCTGTGTCCCGTGATGTATGATCAAGAAAATGGGATTTTTATATACAGCTTACCTGTAAAATCCTTTTCTTGAGAGTACATCATGGGACCCTCTTGGGTTTTACGTGGTTTCTTATTGCTTTGCTACAAAACTGAGGTGCCTCCCATATGGGAGGGGTTATATAGGGGAGAAATTCTCCTTAATTGGGGGTTAACCAGTGTCTAATCACCAGAGGTGCCTATATAACCCACTATGTAATGAAGCTCCTGTGTCCCGTGATGTACTCTCAAGAAAAGGATTTTACAGGTAAGCTGTATAGTGATGGACGAACGTTTCGCCCGGCGGTCGTTTCGCGGCGAATTTCCGACATTCGCGGTCCGCACGTTCGAACGCCTTTTTCCGTCGTTCGCCGCGGCGGACTTACGTGTTTAATGTATACAAGAACTTTAACCTTTGGTGACACGTTTATCATGTGATACAGGACAGCCAATTGAGACATGACAGCACATGGACACTTGGACATTCCCCCTAACCTATAAATACACCCGATCCGGTGGCCATTTTACATTCTTTCTTCTGTTACGATAGGGACAGGTTCCTGTGTGGAGTAGGGAGAGATAAACCACTAGCTATTTGGTACACAAAAGTTCTTTTCAGGACTGGTATAGGTGTTAGGTGTTGATAGGTTTGCTGTGCTGCTGATTCTTGCAGCAGCCTGAGTGTCTTTTGTTAGTTTAGAGAAAGGGAAAGGACGGTGTATGCTACAGGGACAGCCAGATTAGTCTTTCATCATCATCATCATCATCATCATCATTAGCTGTTACTATCAAGGTCCACAAAAGAGCTGTTCCAGTAACCACTAATCGTTCTCTTTTTTTGCCAATTTGTATAGGGACAGGAAGGAAGCAGTGTTGTCAGGCAGTGAGGGTAATTTTAAAGACTTGCTGTTATTATTAGTTCCACAAAGGTTCTTTTCAGGACTGGTATCAGTGGTACAGTAATAGGCTTGTACATGTATAATATTCTTTCTTCCAAATATAGAAAGGATATTATACTTGACTGCTGCCCTTCTGCTGCAGTCTGCTAAACATTCACAACTCACTTGTTCCACAAAAGTTCTTATAAGGACTGGTAACTTGGTATAGGGTGCTACGGTACATAGGCTTGAGTGCGGTACAGTCTGCTGTTCTGTAAGGACCGCTATCGGTCCACAATAGATAGGGTTGACGTGCACCACTGCTGACCGCTGCCCTATACTGCAGCAGTCCTTCAGCGGTATAGGGACTGACGTACAGTCTGCTAATCACTAACACACAACCTGCTTGTTCCACAAAAGTTCTTATAAGGACTGGTAACTTGGTATAGGGTGCTACGGTACATAGGCTTGAGTGCGGTACAGTCTGCTGTTCTGTAAGGACCGCTATCGGTCCACAATAGATAGGGTTGACGTGCACCACTGCTGACCGCTGCCCTATACTGCAGCAGTCCTTCAGCGGTATAGGGACTGACGTACAGTCTGCTAAACACTAATACACAACCTGCTTGGTCCACAAAAGTTCTTATAAGGACTGGTAACTTGGTATAGGGTGCTACGGTACATAGGCTTGAGTGCGGTACAGTCTGCTGTTCTGTAAGGACCGCTATCGGTCCACAATAGATAGGGTTGACGTGCACCACTGCTGACCGCTGCCCTATACTGCAGCAGTCCTTCAGCGGTATAGGGACTGACGTACAGTCTGCTAAACACTAATACACAACCTGCTTGGTCCACAAAAGTTCTTATAAGGACTGGTAACTTGGTATAGGGTGCTACGGTACATAGGCTTGAGTGCGGTACAGTCTGCTGTTCTGTAAGGACCGCTATCGGTCCACAATAGATAGGGTTGACGTGCACCACTGCTGACCGCTGCCCTATACTGCAGCAGTCCTTCAGCGGTATAGGGACTGACGTACAGTCTGCTAAACACTAATACACAACCTGCTTGGTCCACAAAAGTTCTTATAAGGACTGGTAACTTGGTATAGGGTGCTACGGTACATAGGCTTGAGTGCGGTACAGTCTGCTGTTCTGTAAGGACCGCTATAGGTCCACAATAGATAGGGTTGACGTGCACCACTGCTGACCGCTGCCCTATACTGCAGCAGTCCTTCAGCGGTATAGGGACTGACGTACAGTCTGCTCACTTCCTTGACCCAAAAAAGCACACCGTACTATATGCCCCTACCCTCCTCTTTGAAGAGGTTGAGCGGTGTCATATTTCTACTGGGGCTGCTTATGATATCCCTGTGCTGTGCTGACTTCCTCCTGGGGGTTCTTATTATGAAGGGATCACACTATCCCTGTGCTGTGCTGACTTCCTCCTGGGGGTTCTTATTATGAGGGGATCACACCATCCCTGTGCTGTGCTGACTTCCTCCTGGGGCTGCTTACGGTGCTGCTGTCAGTGCTGTATGTCACGGTGCTGCTGTCAGCGCTGTATGTCACGGTGCTGCTGTCAGCGCTGTATGTCACGGTGCTGCTGTCAGCGCTGTATGTCACGGTGCTGCTGTCAGCGCTGTATGTCACGGTGCTGCTGTCAGCGCTGTATGTCACGGTGCTGCTGTCAGCGCTGTATGTCACGGTGCTGCTGTCAGCGCTGTATGTCACGGTGCTGCTGTCAGTGCTCTGTATTACGGTGCTGCTGTCAGATGCCTCTATCACGGTGCATGTGTCATTCCGGTATGTCACGCTGCTGGTGATCATCTCCTGCACCCTCTTCTTTGCCTACCCTGGTCCCTGACCTTCCCTCTCCTCCATTGCCTTCATTAGCTCCATAGTCCTGAATTGTTAGAACAATTTCCCAAATAAAATAAAAATGCTTGTAGTTATCGATCCCAAATTCACCTCATACATGTATTATGTCATTGTCCAGATGGTGGGACTACGTTTTACCCCCTAATAATTACCACGTGGCCGCAAATTCGACATGAAGGTTTGCAAAGTTCGCCTCCCATTGAAGTCAATGGGGCCCGCGGCGAACGTTCGGTTTCGCGAACGTTTGGGTCCGTTCGCATTTCGCTTTCGCGAAACGTCCCGTCGGAAGTTCGTCCATCACTAAAGCTGTATATAAAAATCCTATTTTCCTTTTCAATCTGCAGCCACTGTAATTTTCTGTATAATGCAATGCAATATGGCTACCTGGAGACATTATGTACACAGATGTACAGCACACCCCTTGAAAATGTAATTTCCTGCTTGGGTGATTGGCTTACTGATTTTCTTAGAAGTCTGCACTAAGATACAAATTCGATTGTGAGCATTCCCTGCAACAAAAATGTAATTTTTGGTGAGATACTCACAAATTTCCTCAATGGAGCCCTGCAGGTGCAGCAGATAAATGATCGTTTTAAAACCACTCCCCTATGGATTCACTTAGAACATGAACACAGAGAAACAAACAGCTATTTCTTGAGAATAATAAAAGGTAGGAACCTGCAACAAAGTTTGTTAAAATCCCTACAACGTACATAGATGACCCAGTGGGGAATGTTTTTTGTTTTTTTCAGCAAAAATGGAGTTGCTCTTTAATCTTTGCCATTGTAGCTGAATATGATGGGCTCTCTGTTTTACCACAGCTCTTTAAGTTGCTTGATCCCCACTGATATACCTGGTTATTGTTTGAAGGCCGCTCCCACCAGTGTGACTTAAGCGTTTGTAAATTACCACACTATAACAGTACACAGAAAATAGGCCACAAACAATTGGGTTATAGATCAATTTGATGGTTTAATGGCAAGGCAGTTAAACCATGCACGGGCCAGTAAACAGGAAATTGAACACATTTAAAGTGGTTTGGTACCTAAAAATGAAAGTTCATGTTATTAAAATCAACAGATAGCATACTTACCTAAACGAACCCTGAAAAAAAAAAATATTATTTACTTACCTTTTATTTCTGATGTTTCAGCTGACTTCCGGGTTGTCCTCCCGTGGGAGTAGGCGTGGCTATTGTCCTCGCAATGGTCCCTGGGAAATTTCCCAAGAATCCATGGGGGACAATGAAAGTTTTTCTTTCCTTGTCACTGCTCTCACTGAGCATGTGCAAGATGGAGCGGAGCATGCTGGGAGCCAGACGTCATCATATACCAGGAAGTAAATGCCTGTGGGCTTCAGACGCCCACAGTTAAAATGGAAAACGCCAGAGCAGGTTAAGTCATCCTGAGGAAAAGATTTGTCGCGCCGGGGGTCAAATAAACGCCGGACGTGGATGCCAATCGAAGGTAGCACTCGCCCACCAGTGAGACAGGTAAGAAAAAAATAAAAAAAGAGCGGAATCCCGCTTTAAAAATGCTGCACTATATAATGTGAACACTGACCCATATGATGGCAATCAACTAGTAGTAATGCTGAACCAAATTTGAACTCATGCAAACAGGGTTAAAAGTATCAGCATTAACTAACTTTGGGCCCCTTCTGTAAGGTGGTGCATGTAAAGGTGTCCCTTTTAACAGTGTGCAATGAATGGCTGATGGGCCGCTAAATAAGTAGCAATCTCTTTCGCATTAAGTGCGTGCGGCAAGGGATTAATCTTTGCAATTTCGTTCACCACTCCTGGCATGCAACCCATCTTGTTCTAAATAATATATCCAAATTTCAGTGAAGAATATTTTAATAGAAGCAAATCGTTCCATAAAATATATCCATATTTCAGTGAACACTGTCCTAATAAAAGGAAATGATACTCAAATGCTTAGATAGTACCTGGTCCCCGTTAAAATAGTTACATTTAAACCAGATTTGTCCTAGTGCTTCTGGTGATGTTTACGTAAGGGTAACATGTACCACACATGGTGGTCATGCCCGCAAGTTCCAAGGTTTTGGACCAGAGTTTATACACATATATACATGTGTGTGTATGTGTGTGTGTGTATATATATATATATATATATATATATATATATATACACACATATATATATATATATATATATATATATATACAGTATATATATATATATATATATATATATATATATAGTGGGGATCGAAAGTTTGGGCACCCCAGGTAAAAATGTGTATTAATGTGCATAACGAAGCCAAGGAAAGATGGAAAAATCTCCAAATGGCATCAAATTAAAGATTAGACATTCTTATAATATGTCAAAAAAAGTTAGATTTTATTTCCATCATTTACACTTTCAAAATGACAGAAAACAAAAAAAGGCGTCTGCAAAAGTTTGGGCACCCTGCAGAGTTAATATCTTGTACTGCCCCCTTTGGCAAGTATCACAGCTTGTAAATGCTTTTTGTAGCCACCCAAGAGTCTTTCAATTCTTGTTTGAGGTATCTTTGCCCATTCTTCCTTACAAAAGTGTTCCAGTTCTTTGGGATTTCTGGGCTGTCTGTCACGCACTGCTCTTTTAAGGTCTATCCATAGATTTTCAATAATGTTGAAGTCAGGAGATTGTGAAGGCCATGGCAAAACTTTCAGTTTATGCCTCTTGATGTAACCCCCCGTGGATTTTGAGGTGTGTTTAGGATCATTATCCATTTGTAGAAGCCATCCTCTCTTTAACTTCAGCTTTTTCACAGATGGCATCAAGTTACCATCCAAAATTTGCTGAAATTTTATTGAATCCATTTTTCCTTCTACTCGTGAAATATTCCCTGTGCCACTGGCTGCAATACAACTCCAAAGCATGATTGATCCACCCCCATGCTTAACAGTTGGACAGAGGTTCTTTTCATTAAATTCTGTGCCCTTTCTTCTCCAAACGTACCTTTGCTCATTCTGGCCAAAAAGTTTTATTTTAACCTCATCGGTCCACAGAACTTGTTTCCAAAATGCCTCAGGCTTGTCTATATGTTCATTTGTAAAGTTCAAACACAGATTTTTGTGGTGAGGACGTAGAAGAGGTTTTCTTCTGATGACTCTTCCATGAAGACCATATTTGTACAAGTATCTCTTTATAGTGGAATAGTGTACCACAACTCCAGTGTCTGCCAGATCTTTCTGGAGGGATCGTGCAGTCAAACGTGGGTTTTGAATTGCCTTTCTCACAATCCTGCGAGCTCTTCTGTCTGATATTTTTCTTGGTCTTCCAGATCTTGCTTTAACTTCCACTGTTCCTGATGACTGCCATTTCTTAATTACATTCCGAACAGAGGATATTGACATCTGAAAGCGCTTTGCTATCTTCTTATAGCCTTCTCCAGCTTTGTGAGCGTCAACTATTTTCAGTTTCAGTTTTCTAGACAACTGCTTAGAAGAACCCATGGTGCTGATTGTTGGGGCAAGGTCAGATGAGTCTGGCTATTTAAAACCTTTGAGATTGACATCACCTGGTCTTCCCAGACGATGATTGAGAACAATCCATGACACTGGCAGGTCTCAGCTTTGCAAAGGGGGCAGTGCATGCTATAAATTCTGCAGGGTGGCAAAACTTTTGCAGACGCCACTTTTTTTGTTTTCTGTAATTTCGAAAGTGTAAATGATGGAAATAAAATCTAACTTTTTTTGACATATTATAAGAATGTCTAATCTGTAATTTGATGCCATTTGGATATTTTTCTATCTTTCCTTGGCTTCGTTATGCACATTAATACACATTTTTACCTGGGGTGCCCAAACTTTCGATCCCCACTGTATATATATATATATATATATATATATATATATATATATATATACATATATATATATAAAACTTTACTTGTATTTTTTTGTTGCTTTGGATGGAACCATAGAGTGGAAGGTGATAAAATAAGGAGAGGAAACACTTCATTCATTCAGCTTTATTTGACCTATTTATGTGAAGGATCTTGGTGAGAGTTCATAGGACCCAACAGACTTTGATCTTGGATTGATATACCGTAATTTAAGGCTGGTTTATGATTTGCCTAGTTATGATTTGAATGGGCATCTACCTTAAGCACATGATCCAATGATAATAATAGGTATAAGCTTCATAGGACTGTTCCTTCAATCCATACTGTTTGTATAACCACACTTTGTTAGTCAAAATTTGTGTTCAATACCCATGAAAGCTAAAGGGTTTTTATTTTTTCTGTAATAAAATGTCTCTGAACTAGGGTTGCACTGATACCACTTTTTTAAGACAGTACATGTACTAATACTTTTTTTCAAGTACTCGCCGATACCAATTAACAATACTTTTTTTTAATGTCATGTGACAGTTTTCAAAGCACAATACAGACTTATGATATCTTCCTATGCAGCACTGATGGGCACTGATGAGGTGACACTGATGAGGGGGCACTGATGGGGTGGCACTGATGAGCCGACACTGATGGGCACTAATGGGGTGGCCTTGATGAGGAGGTACTAATATGCAGCACTGATGGGCACTGATGGGTGGCACTGATGGGTACTGATAGGTGGCACTTATGGGCAATGATAGGTGGCACTGATGGGCAATGAGTACAAGTACTCATGCAAATGCTCGGTATAGGCACAGATATCAATACTAGTATGGGTATCGACAGGGCAGCACTTACCATTGGGCTTGACTGGGCTCAAGCCCATGGGCCCCGCCAAATAGGGGGCCCCGCCAAATAGGGGGCCCCACTGAGATACATAGCAGAGTATACTCTGCCTAGCTCAGCTCACAGACACGCCCAGTACCGCCCTATGATGGACATAACACAGGGACTGGGCGTGAACGTGAGCCAAGCCGAGTACACTCGGATACTCTCTGCTCCGCTCGGGACTGCGACAGGACCCGAGAGCCGCCAAGAGGACCCGAGAGCTGCCGAGATGTATCTCGGCGACTCCATTTTTAAACTTCAAGACTGCAATGACAAGGCTACAAATGACAAGGCTGCAAATGACACTGGGGCAAGGCTGCAAATGACAAGGCTACACTGACAAGGCTGCAATGACACTGGACAAGGCTGCAGATGGATGGGCAAGGCTGCAGATGGACACTGATAAGGGTGCATTGATGGGCATTTAAATGTAAGTAAACTTTGGGTGCGTGTTATACACCGCTGCATGTTATACGCCGATAAATCCAATAATGTATAGAAGGTAGGGCCCGAAAATGACTCAAGCCCAGGGGCCCCCACCACCCTAAGTCCTGCCCTGGGTATCGGTGCAACCCTACTCTGAACCATGAATTCTTATCCGTTGTCATGATCTTGCAGTAATACTTTTATGACCTTCTGTCTCTTACCTGGTCTGTGCATCAGCCTTGAGGCTTGTAGTCTTACACCTGCATGCTTAACCACTTCAATACAGGGCACTTTCGCCCCCTTCCTTCCCAGCCCAATTTTCAGCTTTCAGCGCTCTAGCGCTTTTAGTGACAATTGCGCGGTCATGCTACACTGTACCCAAATGAAATTTTTATCATTTTGTTCGCACAAATAGAGCTTTATTTTGGTGGTATTTATTCACGACTCCGTTTTTTATTTTTTGCGATATAAGCGCAAAAAAGCGGAAATTTGGAAAAAAAAAACAATATTTTCTTTTTTCTACTTCAATAAAAATCCAATAAAATCAAATTTTGTCATAAATTTAAGCCAAAATGTATTCTGCTACATGTTTTTGGTAAAAAAAAATCCGTTAAGTGTATAATAATTGGTTTGTGTGATCACGGACATATGTACGCAAATGATCATGTACATATGTGTGCAGGTGATCACGTACATATGTGTGCAGATAATCATTGGGACATGTGATTTTAGTGGGACATATGTGGGGGACATGTTTTTATTATTAGGGACATGTGTTTTTATTATTTGGGGACATGTATGTTTTGGGGACATGTGTGGGGACATTGTGTTTATACTGTGTGATGTGTTTACTGTGTGGTGTGTTTACTGTGTACACTAGACTGGTGATCAGTGAGTAAAAAGCTGTAAAAACAGCTCATACTCACTGATCAGCAGCCGGCTGCAGCGATCTGCTCTCCTCTCCTCAGCGATGACTTCTGTGTGAGGAGAGGAGGAGCCGATTGCCTAGCAACCGGCTGTTTGTTTACATCACATGACGGCCGTGATTGGACACGGCCGTCATGTGATCAGGAGGGCCAATCACAGAGCCCTCCTGCCGATCTGAGATGCGCCGTGTCCGGGTGACACGGGCGCATCGGGATCGCGCCGCTGCGCGGGCGCGCGCGCGCGATCCCGCTACTCCTGAATGACGTTCCTGAACGTCCTATCAGGAGTAGGCGGCTCCCACCCGGCCGTATATGTGCATTGGCCGGGTGGGAAGTGGTTAAGTAATCTTCCCTCAGTGTGGCCCCACCCTAGTCTCAACAGGAACCACTATTTAACACCATATTCTCTAAGCTTGCCTTGCAATATTGAGTGTTTGGCTTCCTGTTTCCTGCTTGCCCTGTGCTCTACGTTTGTCTCTGTTACCAATCTTGGCGTGTTCCAGACTATCCCTGTCTGCTTGTGACCCTGACCTTTGGCGTGTTCTCCGTTATCCTTGTCTGCTAGTCGGCCAAAAATTTGGCTACCTCCTTACTATCACTTGCTGTCCTGGGCTGCTGTTTCCTCTCCATCCTCCTGGAGCTTACCGTGAGCGTGAGCTGGGAGACTCTGGAGGCTGCAATCTGGAGCCAGTTGCAGGCCAGTCCATCCTCACCACTAGAGGCTCTGGTGAACACCTGCTGGCTTTTAGACTCTGCGTCCTGAGGAATCTATGCTCTAGCTCCCTGTAGGATCTGTGTTGGTGCTCCAGGGGACCTGCCTTCTTGAATCACCCTGAGTTCCGCAGCAGTCAGCCTTAGGGTTCACTACCTTAGCGGTGCATTCCTGACCCTAACGGGGTGCATCTGTCACCTGGTTTTAGGTGACCTGACATCCGTACATTGATGAAATTGGATCCTTGTTATTTTCTTCTCTAAAATAAATTTTTCTAAAAATGTAAACATAAAGTAATACACTAAAATGCAATTCAGTGGGGGCGTGGCCTGGATGGCGAACTGAGCGGACGCATGGTCTAGAGCTCTGCTGGAGATGCAACATTAATCCTTCTTTTTCAAGCACAGTTTACTTTTAAAAAGACCCCGAGTTGCTCCCGAGCTGCTCCGGATGCCCTGCAAAACCCGACATAGGGGGAAAAAGCTTTATTTCCCATCCGGCTCGGAGGTTGTTACCCCGAAGGAGGCCCCACAAGTGCCGGCTCCTGCTGGAAAGGCGCAAAAGATGGCGACGCAGACCGCAATGGAGGGGCGATCGGAGGAGACTCAGCCGAGATTCCAGGACGTGATGGCGGCGATTGCTACCTGCCAGGCTACACTCATGAGTAAGATTGAAGCGGTGCAGCTGGACGTGGGATTGGTTCAGCAAGATCTGGACAAGCTCCGTTTCCGGGTCTCGGAGGTGGAGCAGAGAATGGGCCACACGGAGGATACTGTCCAGGAACACGCTGTATCCATCCGCACCCTGCAGACGAAGGTACGCGCTTTGGAATTTAAGGTGGACGACGCCGAAAATAGAAACCGAAGGAATAACCTTCGGCTTGTCGGTTTGCCGGAGGGTGTGGAGGGAAGGAATCCGACCGTGATTGTGGAGGAACTGCTGAAGAGCTTGCTGCTGGAGGCGCAATTCTCCTTGTATTAAACGGTGGAGCACGCTCATCAGATCCCCCTGGTCCCTGGACCTCCTAGCGCCTGCCTGCGTACGCTGATCTTCCAAATGCTTAATTTTAGAGATCGGGACGGGATCCTCCGAGCGGCACGCAGGGCGGGCGAGCTGAAATACCAGAATGGCAGTTTTTTTCCCAGATTACTCCATGGAGACACAGAAAATTCGTAGATCCTTTGATCAAGTTAAAGTGGGTCTGAGGGCCATATAAAGTACAGTGTTCTCTTTCCTGCAAATCTGAGGGTCCAAGACGGCGAAACAGTGAGATTTTTTACCACCCCTCCGGGATGCGGCAGCATGGCTGGAGACTCTGCCTCCCCGCTGAGGAGGATGGCTGAGTGTACTGATGCCCCTTTACTATTGTTTTTGATTGTTTTGTTTCCCCCCTGCAATTGTTCGTATGTGTTAGCTGATTCTATTTTTGCAGGGGCGGGGTGGGACTGTTCTTTGTGGGGGCAACATGGACGTACTAAATTTTGTGAAAAACAGTGTAGCGCTTATTTGTTTTTACCACATTACAATGTGACCAATGTAATCAGTGCATACATTAGACTGTGCAAACAAATAAATACATTTAAACACTCTTTGCTATATATGATAATTAAAGCTAGAATGTCCAAACAAATATATGAAAAAATATATCAAAAAATAGGAAAACAACGTGAAAACAAGTGAAAAGTTCTCCAAATTTTCCAAATTTTCTGTGTATGATACGATGAAGTGAAAACAGTCCTACACCTTCTCCAAGGAATGATCGCACAATCACCGCGTGAACCCTCCACCACATAAAATGGGGGCTTACCAGATTTAATGGATCCTACTCAAAATTATATTTGGAGGATCATATATGCTTGTAGATATACATAGGCTTTTTCGATGTTGTCCTTTTCTGGAAGACTTTCAAGTGTGGCTATTTCCTCTACAGTATGTCTCCATCCACATAAATCATCATAGGTAATGGGATAGATATAAAAGAAGAAAGCAGGGACCACAATAGTGTAACTCCGTTTTTCGTTTCAAGTAATTTAATAAAAAATTATCAAACTCACGTGTACAAAGAACATAAGCGCTTTTTCAATAAAATCTCAGGCTGCAGTGAAGTCCCGACGCGTTTCGTCTTAAGCAGACATCATCTGGGGTACAACTTCAAGGCAGCCCTCCAGTTTATATAGCCAGACTCCCAATCAGGCCTAGATTTCGTCCATCAGTGTCACCACACATCACTTCCGGTATCCAATATGGCCGCCGGCGTGCGTTCCACGCCTCTTTTTAATAATGTGAAGGGTCTAGTCAAATAACTGGTACATCCCATACTCTTATATGTGTTGGACGAATCACTTCCGTGTATCTCAACGACAAAAGCGAACGTCCTAACGTGCGCCGTCAACGTCCAAATGGAACGCAGGCGTAAACACTAAGATGTTCAGCCGATCTTTTAACCTCAGCGGAAGTAAAGTAAACGTGACCCCCGCGTATCTCACGAACGGAAGTGGGCAGCCTGGAACGCACCATCTTTATCCAATGGAGTGCGGACGTATGTCAACATCCCGGCGCCATAACGTCACTTCCGTGTCCCCATATTCAAAAAATAAATAAACGTGTAAAAAAACGCCATCTCTAGGGTGAAATGCAGATCGGCACAAAGTAGAACGAATCTCCTATATATATTAAATAAGGAAAAATAGAGTATATACTCTGAGCTGAGGGATATATCTAATAGAAAAAATGATAAAATATATAAAAAATATATAAATAAAAAACATTAAATGCTCGGACGCTGCATCCAATAAGGACACAGTGCCTATAATCGCATATTAGCTTATCTAGCCATATTTCACAGGAATAGTAAATTAAGAAGGCAAATTTCGAAAAAGTTTTTTCAGTAATTTTACCCAAAGGAGTTATTATAATCTACCTAGAGATATCAACTGAAAAATGAATAGGAAAATAAATATGACCGAATCTATTCGGGTGGGCGATTATTACATCGTGACACCCTATATAGATAATGACCTACGCAACATCAATCCAAAAAGAATTTTAATCCAAAAAAAATTTAAAAATTGAAAAAATTAAAAAAATATAAAACTTATAAAAATCAAATGTAGTCATAAGTTTTGAAATATATATATAAAGAGACTTAACCCAAAAAAATATATATATACTCAAGAATGGCGCTCTATTGATATTATGGCCCAATCAAAAAGAGACCGAAAGCCATATGTGTTGACATATTAGATGGACCAAACCCAAATCGCCTTTAACCATCTACTAATACTCACAAAGTACATTTTCCCCACATATTCCTACCATGTATAACCAAAAGAGAGGAAAAGAGGAGAATAAAATGAAATAAAATAAAGATATAGATGTAAGAGATAGACAGACTTCAACCATCATCAATAAATACATCCATATCACACACCACGCCCAAGCCAAACGGGGAGTGGGACCCAACGCCACGTGTCAACCATCGTTGATGAATGCATTGATGTCCCACTCCACGTTTAGACCAAACGGGAAATAGGATTTGATGGTATATATCCAAAAGGTCTCTAACCTGGATACGCCCCTGGTCATGGCACCCCCCCTCCAGGGTGGCGTGTACTTATCAATAATCAAAAACTCTGTTCCGGTAGGATCACTGTTATGACACTGCTTATAGTGTCTAGGAACAGTGTGTTTTGAATCTTTACTCTTGATAAGAGATATATGTTCGCCTACCCTGATTGCAAATGTCCTGATTGTCCTTCCTACATATTGCTTGCCGCATGGGCAGGTGATTAAATATACCACATACTTGGTATCACAAGTGCAAAAAGGCTTAATAATATGTGTCTTGTTAGTAGTTGTAGATGTAAATTCAGTAGCTTTACGTCTCCCCAAGATATTATATCTACATACACTGCACTTTTTACAGGGGTAGAAACCCGTCATGTTGTGGAAAAAGGATGGACGATTAGGTGGATCTAGGATATTGGGGGCTATACTACTCTGTAAGGATGGAACTCCCCTAAAAAGTATTTTAGCTTGTTCGGGTAGCTTGGGGCCTAACACAGAATCATTCTTTAATATACTCCAATGTTTGTTTATAATAGATTTGATCTGTCTATGCTGTGATGAAAACGTTGTTAACATAGACCATCTATAAGTATCATCAGGTACATTTTGTGTTTTCTCTACAATAAGGTCCTCTCTATTAGTTTCCACAACTTTACATATTTCCCTATCCAAAATTGCACTATCATACCCCTTATCTTCAAATTTCTGTCTAAGATTTTTGGCTTGTATTCTGAATGTGTCTAGATCTGTACAGTTCCTCCGAAGACGTAGAAACTGGCTTCGTGGGACCGAATTGAGCCAAGCTCTATGGTGGCAGCTATCTAGGGGAATGAAGCTATTCCGATCTGTTTCTTTAAAATGTGTTTTAAACACAAATTTATTGTTTGCTATTTCAATTTCTAGATCCAAAAAATTGATCTTAGAGGTACTCATCTCGAGTGATAGTGAAATACCCCTATCATTGTGGTTCAAGATATCAAAAAATTCTCTTAGCGATTCAGGTGTGCCATTCCATAGGAGGAGGATGTCGTCTATATATCTTGCCCATAGAACCAACGAAGGGTTATGGTGGGCATAGACGACATCCTCCTCCCACTTTGCCATAAATAAATTGGCAAGACTGGGGGCAAATTTAGCCCCCATTGCAACACCTCTCTGCTGTGAGTAGTAATTCCCATTGAACCAAAAATAGTTATGCTCGGTTGCAAACTCGAGCAGTTCAATGAGATAGTCACGTTGAAATGACGCTAGAGAATCTTCTTGATCCAAAAAATAGCGGACAGCTTCTATACCCCTTCTGTGTGGAATACAAGTGTATAAAGAGGCCACATCTGCTGTGGCGATAATGCATTCTTCCTGGGGAGTTATGTTTTCCAATCTCCTGATTGTCGCTCCTGTATCCTTAAGATACGAAGGAGTTTTTTTCACTAAAGGTTGCAAGTAAAAATCTATATACCGACCTATACGTGAGGTAATAGAATTGATACCACTCACTATAGGCCTGCCGGGAGGGTTAATCGCATCTTTATGGATCTTTGGTAGATAATATATAGTAGGAATTCTTGGGGCAATAGGGATCAAAAACGATTTTTCTTTCTTATTCAAAATTTTCGAGTCGTATCCCTTCTCGACAAGGCTCTTAAGTTGTCTTTTATAAAGACTTTATGGATTGTTAGGAAGTAATTTATATGTCCCCGGTTCTTCTAGTATCCTGCACATTTCAGCTTTATACTGTTCTTTGTCCAGAATAACAATCCCACCCCCTTTGTCAGCAGGGCGCACGATTACCTCCTTTTGTTCACATAAAGAGTTAAAGCCGGTCTGTGAGAGGGTGGACCTATTCGCATGTTTAATGGGAAGTTTCTCCAGGTCACCTAGTACAAGGTCCTTAAAAATTTTTACCGCCGGAGCTATAGGTACAGGGGGTACAAATAAAGACGGGTTAGATAACCCTGAATGTACAGTGCCAAACGTGGCTGCTGTATACCCTGTTCTAAATGGGTTGGTTGTCAGATATCTTTGAACATTAATTTTCCTAATAAATTTATGTACGTCTATGAAGGTATTAAATTTATTAAGACGTTTGGGGGGTGCATATTTGAATCCCTTATCCAATACAGATAGCTCTGCTTGAGAAAAAGTTTTTTTACTTAGATTAAAAACACCCTTTCCTATCAAACTCGCCTTCTTTTTCCTCCGTTGTAATCGTTTCCCCCCTCTGCACCCTCTCTTAGATCCTGGCCTCTTTTTTTGGTATATGGATCCTCGCAAAAATCCTGATTTCTAAAATTACTATTGGGTGGATTGTATGTAGATAGTGCATAGGCGTTATTTCTGATTTCATTGTCTCTCTGATCCCTTAATGGAGAAAACCTGTTGTATGTAGAAATTGGAGCTACATTATGATTTTGAGACCCCGCATAATACGAATTCGGAGGGGCACGTCTAGGTGACGGAGAGTAATATGATGTCTCATTATAATCTCTAAAATGGTAATCATCGCGTTTGAAGGGACGTCCTCGGTTGGACCCCCTTCCACCTCTTTTCCCCCGGTGATTACCTCTCCCCCTCTGTGGTTTATTGGGAGTATGAGGATTAAAATGTTGTACTGTGTACTGGGAGGGTGGTAAACCCTCGTCAGGGTGTCTCTGTACAGCGTCACTATAGGACATAGGGGGTCTAACTTCCCTAGGCCCCATAGTAGAACCAACATCTTGAGGTCCACTTGGGGGTTGTGTACCCATCGTAGATGTGGTTTGTAATGATTTTTGCCAACTGAACACATTTCCTGTCTTATAATCGTTAATGTCTCTAGAATATTGCACCCCCCAAACGTCTTAATAAATTTAATACCTTCATAGACGTACATAAATTTATTAGGAAAATTAATGTTCAAAGATATCTGACAACCAACCCATTTAGAACAGGGTATACAGCAGCCACGTTTGGCACTGTACATTCAGGGTTATCTAACCCGTCTTTATTTGTACCCCCTGTACCTATAGCTCCGGCGGTAAAAAATTTTAAGGACCTTGTACTAGGTGACCTGGAGAAACTTCCCATTAAACATGCGAATAGGTCCACCCTCTCACAGACCGGCTTTAACTCTTTATGTGAACAAAAGGAGGTAATCGTGCGCCCTGCTGACAAAGGGGGTGGGATTGTTATTCTGGACAAAGAACAGTATAAAGCTGAAATGTGCAGGATACTAGAAGAACCGGGGACATATAAATTACTTCCTAACAATCCCACAAGTCTTTATAAAAGACAACTTAAGAGCCTTGTCGAGAAGGGATACGACTCGAAAATTTTGAATAAGAAAGAAAAATCGTTTTTGATCCCTATTGCCCCAAGAATTCCTACTATATATTATCTACCAAAGATCCATAAAGATGCGATTAACCCTCCCGGCAGGCCTATAGTGAGTGGTATCAATTCTATTACCTCACGTATAGGTCGGTATATAGATTTTTACTTGCAACCTTTAGTGAAAAAAACTCCTTCGTATCTTAAGGATACAGGAGCGACAATCAGGAGATTGGAAAACATAACTCCCCAGGAAGAATGCATTATCGCCACAGCAGATGTGGCCTCTTTATACACTTGTATTCCACACAGAAGGGGTATAGAAGCTGTCCACTATTTTTTGGATCAAGAAGATTCTCTAGCGTCATTTCAACGTGACTATCTCATTGAACTGCTCGAGTTTGCAACCGAGCATAACTATTTTTGGTTCAATGGGAATTACTACTCACAGCAGAGAGGTGTTGCAATGGGGGCTAAATTTGCCCCCAGTCTTGCCAATTTATTTATGGCAAAGTGGGAGGAGGATGTCGTCTATGCCCACCATAACCCTTCGTTGGTTCTATGGGCAAGATATATAGACGACATCCTCCTCCTATGGAATGGCACACCTGAATCGCTAAGAGAATTTTTTGATATCTTGAACCACAATAATAGGGGTATTTCACTATCACTCGAGATGAGTACCTCTAAGATCAATTTTTTGGATCTAGAAATTGAAATAGCAAACAATAAATTTGTGTTTAAAACACATTTTAAAGAAACAGATCGGAATAGCTTCATTCCCCTAGATAGCTGCCACCATAGAGCTTGGCTCAATTCGGTCCCACGAAGCCAGTTTCTACGTCTTCGGAGGAACTGTACAGATCTAGACACATTCAGAATGCAAGCCAAAAATCTTAGACAGAAATTTGAAGATAAGGGGTATGATAGTGCAATTTTGGATAGGGAAATATGTAAAGTTGCGGAAACTAATAGAGAGGACCTTATTGTTGAGAAAACACAAAATGTACCTGATGATACTTATAGATGGTCTATGTTAACAACGTTTTCATCACAGCATAGACAGATCAAATCTATTATAAACAAACATTGGAGTATATTAAAGAATGATTCTGTGTTAGGCCCCAATCTACCCGAACAAGCTAAAATACTTTTTAGGGGAATTCCATCCTTACAGAGTAGTATAGCCCCCAATATCCTAGATCCACCTAATCGTCCATCCTTTTTCCACAACATGACGGGTTTCTACCCCTGTAAAAAGTGCAGTGTATGTAGATATAATATCTTGGGGAGACGTAAAGCTACTGAATTTACATCTACAACTACTAACAAGACACATATTATTAAGCCTTTTTGCACTTGTGATACCAAGTATGTGGTATATTTAATCACCTGCCCATGCGGCAAGCAATATGTAGGAAGGACAATCAGGACATTTGCAATCAGGGTAGGCGAACATATATCTCTTATCAAGAGTAAAGATTCAAAACACACTGTTCCTAGACACTATAAGCAGTGTCATAACAGTGATCCTACCGGAACAGAGTTTTTGATTATTGATAAGTACACGCCACCCTGGAGGGGGGGTGCCATGACCAGGGGCGTATCCAGGTTAGAGACCTATTGGATATATACTATCAAATCCTATTTCCCGTTTGGTCTAAACGTGGAGTGGGACATCAATGCATTCATCAACGATGGTTGACACGTGGCGTTGGGTCCCACTCCCCGTTTGGCTTGGGCGTGGTGTGTGATATGGATGTATTTATTGATGATGGTTGAGGTCTGTCTATCTCTTACATCTATATCTTTATTTTATTTCATTTTATTCTCCTCTTTTCCTCTCTTTTGGTTATACATGGTAGGAATATGTGGGGAAAATGTACTTTGTGAGTATTAGTAGATGGTTAAAGGCGATTTGGGTTTGGTCCATCTAATATGTCAACACATATGGCTTTCGGTCTCTTTTTGATTGGGCCATAATATCAATAGAGCGCCATTCTTGAGTATATATATATATATATTTTTTTTGGTTAAGTCTCTGTATATATATATTTCAAAACTTATGACTACATTTGATTTTTATAAGTTTTATATTTTTTTATTTTTTTCAATTTTTAAATTTTTTTTGGATTAAAATTCTTTTTGGATTGATGTTGCGTAGGTCATTATCTATATAGGGTGTCACGATGTAATAATCGCCCACCCGAATAGATTCGGTCATATTTATTTTCCTATTCATTTTTCAGTTGATATCTCTAGGTAGATTATAATAACTCCTTTGGGTAAAATTACTGAAAAAACTTTTTCGAAATTTGCCTTCTTAATTTACTATTCCTGTGAAATATGGCTAGATAAGCTAATATGCGATTAGCTAATATGCGATTATAGGCACTGTGTCCTTATTGGATGCAGCGTCCGAGCATTTAATGTTTTTTATTTATATATTTTTTATATATTTTATCATTTTTTCTATTAGATATATCCCTCAGCTCAGAGTATATACTCTATTTTTCCTTATTTAATATATATAGGAGATTCGTTCTACTTTGTGCCAATCTGCATTTCACCCTAGAGATGGCGTTTTTTTACACGTTTATTTATTTTTTGAATATGGGGACACGGAAGTGACGTTATGGCGCCGGGATGTTGACATACGTCCGCACTCCATTGGATAAAGATGGTGCGTTCCAGGCTGCCCACTTCCGTTCGTGAGATACGCGGGGGTCACGTTTACTTTACTTCCGCTGAGGTTAAAAGATCGGCTGAACATCTTAGTGTTTACGCCTGCGTTCCATTTGGACGTTGACGGCGCACGTTAGGACGTTCGCTTTCGTCGTTGAGATACACGGAAGTGATTCGTCCAACACATATAAGAGTATGGGATGTACCAGTTATTTGACTAGACCCTTCACATTATTAAAAAGAGGCGTGGAACGCACGCCGGCGGCCATATTGGATACCGGAAGTGATGTGTGGTGACACTGATGGAAATCTAGGCCTGATTGGGGGTCTGGCTATATAAACTGGAGGGCTGCCTTGAAGTTGTACCCCAGATGATGTCTGCTTAAGACGAAACGCGTCGGGACTTCACTGCAGCCTGAGATTTTATTGAAAAAGCGCTTATGTTCTTTGTACACGTGAGTTTGATAATTTTTATTAAATTACTTGAAACGAAAAACGGAGTTACACTATTGTGGTCCCTGCTTTCTTCTTTTATATCTATCCCATTACCTATGATGATTTATGTGGATGGAGACATACTGTAGAGGAAATAGCCACACTTGAAAGTCTTCCAGAAAAGGACAACATCGAAAAAGCCTATGTATATCTACAAGCATATATGATCCTCAAAATATAATTTTGAGTAGGATCCATTAAATCTGGTAAGCCCCCATTTTATGTGGTGGAGGGTTCACGCGGTGATTGTGCGATCATTCCTTGGAGAAGGTGTAGGACTGTTTTCACTTCATCGTATCATACACAGAAAATTTGGAAAATTTGGAGAACTTTTCACTTGTTTTCACGTTGTTTTCCTATTTTTTGATATATTTTTTCATATATTTGTTTGGACATTCTAGCTTTAATTATCATATATAGCAAAGAGTGTTTAAATGTATTTATTTGTTTGCACAGTCTAATGTATGCACTGATTACATTGGTCACATTGTAATGTGGTAAAAACAAATAAGCGCTACACTGTTTTTCACAAAATTTATTATGCCACATTTGTACACCTAGATGTTGTGTTAGCTGCTGTTTGCATACCGTCTACACATTTGAATAGCGCAGTGTTTTTGGTTCTTTTTGAAAAAACATGGACGTACTGTTTCCTCTTTTTTGGAGTCCAAGGTACTTTAGATCTGGATTGCAGCTGGACTGGAACGGACAAGGAAATACCTATGTGGGACTTGTGGGGGGGGGGGGGGGATCGGATGGGTTCCTCTGTTTGCTTTATTCTGGACATGTTTGTCTTAGCTCAGACGGGGGAGCCCGGGGAGGGGGTCTCGGAGTTGGAGGGTTGACCCCAAAGTTTTTGTGCCCCTGGGATCACCCAGGAGAATGCGGTTGCTTGTTATGTACCAGCATCTCTATCGATCAGTTGCACGTGCCGGTTGCACATAGCTGACGCTCCTTTAACTGTGTAACTACTTTACGTTGTTATGGTTGGGGTTCGGAGTCTGAAACACCTCCTCAAGTTGAGGGGGGTGTGGGGAGGGGGGTTACGGTTACAGCTTCTGCCGTTGCAGAATTTGGGGATGGTTGTTTGCTACCAGTTTTTGAGTCAGGAGTCTTTGTGTTATTATAGCTGCATATTGGGTTGGTTATATGTCTTATGCCTAATGCTATCTCTACTGTTAGGCCCGCGGGGGGCTGGTGAGGGGGGGGCATGCAGACCGAAAAAATCTCAATACTTTGTAAGGTATGGCGAATATTTCAATAACCTCTTGGAATGTCAGGGGATTGAACTCGGCTACTATGCGCTCTCTAGTGTTCAAGTATTTGCAGCGGTACAATCCCCAGCTATGTATTTTGCAAGAGACCCATTTGTTAGGCAATAAAATCCTTGGTCTTAGGAGGGCCTGGGTGGGCTCCCACTATCATTCCACCTACTCGGATTATGCCAGGGGGGTGAGTGTTTTGGTCCGCAGGTCTCTCCCCCTATAGATGTTGGATGTTCGGACAGACCCCAGGGGCAGATATGTTATATTACATATGGTAGTGTATGAGACAATTTGTGTTGGTGGGGTTGTACCTTCCCCCCCCCCCCCCCCCCCCCGGCGGATGTCCAGGTTCTGTATGATATCATGCACCTTGCTATGGGATATGGCACTCAGGAAATTTTTCTACTTGGGGGATTTTAATTTGGTACCGTCACAGAGTATGGACAGAATGCGGGGGGTGGCCAGGCCCTCATCGGCTCTCCAGGGTTGGGCGGATATCTTTGGCCTCATGGATGTGTGTCGACAATTTCATCCCCGGGAGAGGCAATTTACATGTCACTCTGCCTCTCACAGGGCATTGTCCCGCATAGACCTGGCGTATGCATCTGGTGGCACATTGAGATGGGTGAGGGGGGAGGAACACCTGCCACGAGGGATCTCTGACCATGCTCCTCTGCACCTTACTTTGTCTCTGAACAGAGCTCCGGGTTTGAGGCTCTGGCGCCTGTCCAGATACTGGGCGATGGATGGTAAATTGCAGGACCCGATTATGGAGGCTATGTGTAACTATTGGAACGCAAATGGGGACTCTATGGATGTCCGTATGGGGTGGGATGCTTTTAAATCAGTGGTCAGGGGGGAGTACATCTCTTGTATATCAGCGGTTCAGAGGGAGGCAGCTGCTTTGCGGGAGGCACTGGAGGAGAGGGTATCTAAGTCTGAGGAGTCCTATGTTCAAACTCCCAGTGAATCTGCGTACAGTGAATGGCAGGGGGCACTGCGGCACTTATCCCTTCATAACATAGAGCAGACGAGGAAGGATATGTTGGTTTCCCCGCAGAGGGTATTCGAACATGGCAATAAGAATGGTAGACTGCTGGCTTGGCTTGCCCGAGCTCAGGTTGCTTCCTCTCACATTGCCTGTGTTTGGGGAGCTCAGGGACAATTGGTGACTTCCCCTGGGGGTGTAAATGCGAAGTTTGTGGAGTACTTTCGGGGGATGTATTCCTCTAGGGCTCGTCACTCACCGGATGACCTACAGACGTATCTGAATAGTATTCCCTTCCCTACTCTAACTGCTGAGGATACCCTAGAACTGGAGAGGGACATAACACTTGAAGAGGTTCAGGCTGTGATGAGGAGTTTGCAAACAGGGAAGACACCCGGGGTGGACGGTCTGCCCACCGAATTCTACACTCAGCACGCTGATCTCCTTGCACCTAGGCTGGGGGCCCTGTTTTCTGGGCTGAAGGAGGTGGATGAGTTGCCTAGGTCCATGGAGGAGGCTGTCATTGTACTCATACCCAAACCCGGCAAGGACCTACAGGAGTGTGCCTCATACAGGCCAATCTCGTTGCTAAATGTTGATGCAAAAATGTTGGCAAAGATATTGGCCACCCGCCTGTCTTCGATCATTTCCAAACTGATCCAGGCTGACCAGACTGGCTTTATGCCAGGTAAGAATACCGACATTAATATTAGGCGACTGTTCTTAAATCTTTCTATGTCACATGTCAACACGGGGTCCCGGATCATTGCCTCCCTGGATGCCGAAAAGGCATTTGACTCGGTGGAATGGGTATACCTATGGGGGGTGATGCAGAGGTTCGGTTTTGGCCCTAGGTTTGTACACTGGATTAAATTGCTCTACCAAGCTCCAAGGGCCAGGGTTAGGAAAAATGATTGGATTTCGGACTCTTTTTGAACTGCACAGGGGTACGCGGCAGGGATGTCCCCTGTCGCATGCTCTGTTTGCGCTGGCCCTGGAACCTCTGGCGATTGTAGTTAGGCGGTCGCTGGAGGTCCGTGGGCTATGGATTGGGGACGTGGAGGAGAAGATCTCTCTCTACGCCGACGAAACTCTCCTATACCTGAACGACGCTGGCCCGTCCCTCACTGCTGCCTTGGAAATTTTTGACAAATTTGGCTCTCTATCGGGAATATGTGTAAATTGGGCTAAGTCGAGCATATTCCCGTTGGATGGTCAGGTCCCCCCTATGCCTAACCCGACACCACTTACCTGGGTCTCAGAGTTGAAATATCTCGGGATTAGGGTCGCTAGAGACTGCACCCAGTTCTATTCCTTAAACGTCCTCCCCCTGCTCCGGTTCCTGAAGGAACGTTGTCAATCCTGGGTTGGGCTACCACTGAATTTGATTGGCCGGATTAATCTTATCAAAATGTGTGTTTTACCCAGATTTAATTACTTTTTTAGAAACAGTCCGGTATGGCTTCCGGCGGTGTTCTTTCGGGAGGTTGACAAGTGCATAGCTGCGTTTTTATTTGGAATGGGTCGATCCCCCGTTTGGCTAGATCCACTCTGCAGTGGCCCATCGGGTTGGGGGGTTTGGCACTGCCAAACTTTAAAGTGTATTATTGGGCGGCGATGATTGTTACAATTCACTGGTGGTTCCGCACTGAACGGTCTAAAGCTGCGGTGCGGGCGGAGGCGGTGGGAATGGGCTCAGCACTGTTGTTACAAAGCTTAGCGTACAGGGGGGCTAGGGCCTACAAGAACCTTCCTGGGCCTACTAGGGCGACACTCGGGGTATGGGCGGCGGGCGAGACGCAGATTTTTTCGGGGCGGGCGCTGGTCCCCGGACCAGCCCTTATGGGGTAACCCAAATTTTCCTAATTTTCGGTCAGCCAGACCTGCAGGTCTGGGAGCGATTTGGCATCAAGACCTTGAGGGACATTATGCCGTCGGGAGTCTTGATGTCGCTTCCTCAACTGACCGCAAAGTATAACTTACCTGCCTGGATGTACTTTAGATACGCCCAGCTCAGGCACGCGGCTAGGGCTCAATTCCCCGTGCCACCGTTAGTTCAAGCGGATCCGGTTGAGGATCTGTTGTCGGGCGGCGACCTGGTTAAGCCACTGTCTGCCCTGTACTCCACCTTGCTCCCCATTGATTCGGGTAAACTGGACAAGCTTTGGAACGTGTGGAGGGAAGACATTCCTGATTTGGATAGAGAGGATTGAGAGGATTGTTTGGATAGGGGCCCTAGGCAGATTATATCGGCAAGTGACAAACTTATTATACAGACAACATTTTTACATAGAGTGTACTTTACGCCGGTGCTACTGGTGAGGATGTACCCCGCTAGGGACTCGCAATGCCCAAGGTGTAGAAGGGAGCCGGGCACTTTTTTACACATGTTTTGGACGTGTTCTGCTCTGTCAGTCTTTTGGTCAGGGATATTTGAACAGCTGAATGCCCGTCTTGGGCTCTCTGTTCCCATGGTGCCTGAGTTGGCTTTGTTGGGCATTATGGACAATGAGCAGAGATCTCATCACAGTAAATTGTTGATCTCTTATCTTCTGTTCTATGCTAAGAAAGAAATATTGAGTAGATGGACCTCATCAGTGCTCCCCTCGGTATCATCCTGGGAAAACAGAGTAAATGCCGCTCTGCCGTTATATAAAATAACATACATTAACCGGGGATGTCCCTGGAAATTTGAAAAGGTCTGGTCGTCATGGACGGGGGGTTAGTGAGGGGAGGGGGGGCTAGTTAGGTTTCTATCCAGCTAAAATGTCAACATGTCCCTGATTTAATTGGGCTATGACTTTGCATATAGGTAATACGAAATCGCAGCTACAATAATTGGAGTCTGTTTTGTGATTAGTGATATTTGAATATGTGATGACATGCAGTGTTGCATGTAATGTTTCTGTATTTCTTACAATCTGTAATGTACTACTCTTTCAATAAAGCACTCCAGTCCTGACTGTTAAAAAAAAATGCAATTCAGTACACCTATCATGTTTTGTAAGCTCTCGGGGCCTCTGTAGGTTTATCTTTATTTAAAAATAGCTGAGTTATATAAAGTTATCCCAGCATTACAGTGAGCACATGGCTTGTACTGGTGCCCACACACCTCTAAGTAATGCTGAACACTGCTTTACATAACTGCATGACATAAATCACCATTGCATAAAGATCATGAATTTCACTAGGCATTTTTCTAATCCTTAGATAAGAAAGTAGATGATAAGAGAGGGTTACTTAAACTAGGTCCAAGGTTAAATACTGTATCTGGCTTTGTCTTATTATGAATATGTGATCACTGCAAGAGGTGAGTGTTTATGTTCTAAGATTTCAAAGGAGATTTTTTCTTACTGCTTTGCTGCCAAAGAAATTTTTTACATTTATCACACACATATTAAAATAGAAAATTACTTAAAGCAGTACTCCAGCCCCCCCCCCCCCCCCCCCCCGGAAAATAAAATTAAAAGTCAGCAGCTACAAATACCTCTCCTAAATGGAAACGTGACAGCTAGTAACTGACATTTAAAAACGTCAGTTTTGCTTTTTACATACCGTGTTTATTAAGCTTTTTTTAAAGATAACCCTTAGGTGACCTTCCCAAATGCCCACAATGCATAAATAACAATTATTATTAACTATTTCAGTCATTCTGTGAGAGAAGAGCGCAGCAGAGAGAGCAGTGTGCTTTAACTACGGATTCCATATCACCCCCTCTCTCTCTCCCCCTCTCTCTCACTCATTCCCTCTCTTCTCTTACACTCCCCTCTCCTTCTCCCTCTTCCCCCTCTCTCTCTCTCTCCCCCCTCTCTATTTTCCTTTCTCCCTCCCCCCGCCCCTCTCCCCCTCTCTCTCACTCACCCCCCCTCTCTCTTACACTCCTCTCTCCCTCCCACCCCTCTTTCTCTCTCCAACTCTCTTTTCCTTTCTCCTTCCCCCTCCCCCATCCCCCTCTCTCTCTATCTCTTCCTTTCTCCCTCTCCTCCCCCTTTCTCTCTCTTGCCCCCCCCCCCCTTCCTTTCACTCTCTCTCTTACTTTCTCCCTCTCCCCCCACTCTCTCTCACTCCCTCCTTCTCTCTCTCTCTTCCTCTTCATCTTTATCCCCCTCCTCTCTCTCTCCTTCTCACTCCCCCTCTCTCTCTCCCTCTTCCCCTCTCTCTCTCCCCCTCCTCCCTCTCTTCCACCTCTCCCCTCTCTCGCTCTTCCCCATCTCCTCTCTCTCTCCCTCTCCTCCCTCTCTATCTCTCTCCTCCCCCTCCTCCATCTCTCTCCACCCCCTCTTCTCTCTCTTTCTCGCCCCTCACTCTTCCTCCCTCTTCCCCCTCGCCTCTCTCTCTCTCCCCTCTCTCTCCCTCTCCTCTCTCTTTCTCCCCTCCTCCCCCCCGTCTCCCCCTCTCCTCTCTCTCTCCCCCCTCTCCTCTCTCTCTCCCCCCTCTCCTCTCTCTCTATACCCCTCTCTCCTCTCTCTCTCTCTATATCCCCCCTCTCTCCTCTCTCTCCCCCTCTCCTCTCTCTCTATCCCACCTCTCTCCCCCTCTCCTCTCTCTCCTCCTCTCTCTCTCGCTCCTCTCTCTCCCCCCCTCTCCTCTCTCTCTCCTTCTCTATCCCCCTCCTCTCTCTCCCCCCTCCCTCTCTCTTCCCCCCTCCCTCTCTTCCCCCCCTCCCTCTCTCATTTGAAATTTTGGAAACTACCATTCTGAGCGCAATTTTTCTGCTTTCAAAAAAAAATTTGTAAACTTAGCTGTCTCTAAACTACTATAAACGATCCTGTGTACATGTACACATAAGATAACATAGAGGAGAGTTCAAGGGCTGCTGGAAAAAATACCCAACTGCTTCTAAAAGTGAGTTTAGCAGCTGCAGTGTACATGAGGCCTTAACCATAAATTCAGAAACAGAATACTTCTGTAGCACTGACCCCCGAAGGAGCTGCTGGTTTGATTGGGCTTACCGTTACCTTCTCCTCCTCGATCTGCGTCTAGGGGTTCCCGTGGTAGATGGCCCAGTAAACTGAGAGACTGACGACAGATCCGCATAAAGGGATTTTTATTTGCAAAACGTAGACAACGAACAGTCTCTTAAAATAGGATCAGAGGGTTAGGAAGGAATTTCAGGTACTCTTAGTGTCAATGTTAATAATGCAGAAATTTGAAGCTTACTTTGACTAAATCCAGAGAATAGCCATTCACTACTGGATGTTCACTCAAGTTGGATAGTCCCTCTCTCACAAGGCCTAGCAGCCAACAAGGTGCTTTACTCAGGAACAAGTCTCTGCCACAGACGTTGTTGTAGGAAAGTATTGAGGCACTGAGGATGTCCTCCTAACTCTCCACTCCAAGGTATTAAGGAACCGACAGACCCGGATTAACATAGGGGCTATTGGAGCTGAAGCTCCAGGCCCCTTTCTCAAGATAGGCCCATTTGCCCAAAAAAAAAAAAAAAAAAAAAAAGATTGACTTCGAGGATTGTAGCTCGGTGATCAGGAGTCACAGAGACCCCATATTTGGGGGGTATGTAGCTGAAGACCCACTTCAGCACTGGTTAAAATATGGGGCTGCTATCATCTATGGTTCCGGAGATACAGGGCTCCTTGCACAGCCTGTCAGAAGCTACATACAGAGCGGCAGTATATATACAAGCTGGAACACTCTGCAGCAGACTGAGAGGATGAACTCACAGTGCTTATAATAATTATTTGTATAGTACTTATGATAATTAACCCCTTGCCACCCAGGCCCATTCTGAGACTTCTCTCCTACATGTAAAAATCATAATTTTTTTATGCTAGAAAATTACTCAGAACCCTCAAGCATTATATATTGTTTTAGCAGACACCCTATGGAATAAAATGGTGGTCTTTGCAACTTTTTATGTTGGAAAGAAACTGTTTCATTCATTAAAAAAAAAACACTAAAGTTCGGACGATTTTTTGTTGTGTACTAAGCGATGCTTTAAATTTTTTTACAGGTTACATGTTTAGAGTTACAGATGAGGTTTAGTGCTAGAATTATTGCTCTCGCTCTAACGATCGTGGCGTATGTAACCTGTGTGTATCTGGCTCTGATACTAACCAGTGCCTACCCAGGGACTGACTAGTATCTCTCCCCAGCCTGTCCCCACACACCCTCTAACCTGCTGACCTGTGAATGGGGAAATCACTCCGGCAGTGTTATTGTGTTCTGCCAGTGAATACATTGATTAGTGTTGCTAACTATAGCTGGCAGCACTGATTATTTTGAGGAAAACCTGACAGGCTGGTTGTACTCAAGTCGGTTAATAGGTTGACTTGTGTAAAACCAGCTAGCCCATACATAGATTGACTATGGCTGGTCTCTGCTTAATTGGTGTAATTTCAGTCCATGTCTGGCCCGCTTAACCACTACGCAGTCCCTAAACATCCTTCCACAAACCTTTACATTTTTCCTTCCCAGATTACTTCATCCTCCTCTCCTATACATAATGCCCACTGTCATACACTCCACACTTCTCTCCTATACATAGTGCCTACTGTCATACTCTCCACACTTCTCTCCTGTACATACTGCTCACTGTCATACCCTCCACACTTCTCTCCTATACATAATGCCCGCTGTCATATCCTACACACTCCTCACCTGTACATAGTGCCCGCTGCCATACACTTCTCTCCTGTACATAGTGTCCACTGTTGTACCCTCCACACTCCTCTCCTATACATAGTGCCCACCGCCATACCCTCCACACTCCTCTCCTATACATAGTGCCCACCGCCATACCCTCCATACTCCTCTCCTGTACATACTACTCACTGTCATACCCTCCACACTCCTCTCCTATACATAGTGCCCACTGTCATACCTCCACCACTTCTCTCCTATACATAGTGCCCACTGTTATACCCTCCACTCTCCTCTCCTGTACATACTACTCACTGTCATACCCTCCATACTCCTCTCCTATACATAATGCCCACTGTCATACCTCCAACACTTCTCTCCTATACATAGTGCCCACTGTCATACCCTCCACACTCCTCTCCTATACCTAGTGCCCACTGTCATACCCTCCACACTCCTCTCCTGTACATACTACTAACTGTCATACCCTCCATACTCCTCTCCTATACATAGTGCCCACCGTCATACCCTCCCTCCACACTCCTCTCCTGTAATTACTGCTTACTGTCCTACTCTCCACACTTCTCTCCCGTACATAGTGCCCACTGTCATACCCTCCACACTCTTCTCGTATACATAGTGCCCAATGTCATACCCTCTACACTCCTCTGCTGTGCATACTGCCCACTGTCTTACCGTTCACACTCCTCTCCTGTACATAGTGCCTTCTGCCATACCCTCTGCACTCCTCTCATGTACATAGTGCCCACTGTTAGACCCTCCACATTCCTCTCCCTCACCTGCACATACTTCCCACTTTTATACCATCCATACTCCTCCCCTATGCCTCTTACCCACAAAAACTGTTCTTTAAAATTATACTGAATATCCTCAATGTTACCAGCTCTAGAATGGGCACTTTTGTCAGTTCAACTAAAGGAAATCTCACAGTCCTCATATTTGTTCTGCCCCATTATTAGTACTTATTTCATTTTGTAATTACTATTGTGATGTATAGAGGAACACGGGGGATGTCAGCTACTCTAAATATAGCACTTGTAAAAAAAGCGTCCCTGAAAATATTTTTGAAATGTTGACAACCATGTACTTAGGCACTGCCCAAGGGCCACAGGGTCAGTAGAGGCCCCATGAGAGGCTCCGGTGATAGTAAAGCGGTAGTAAACTTTTCTAACAGTACTACTTTTTAGAGGCCCTGGGGTAGGTTATGCCATAATGTACAAGTATGCCCAGCATATTAGCACATTAGCAGGGGAGGGCTGGGCCAGGGATGCAATTGCCCCCTGGGCTGCTCTGATATGCGGTGGCAAAGGCTGCTGTGTCTTCAGCTCAGAACCGCAACATGCACAGTTCTTGAGCTGGCCGAGTCCAGTACTGTGAGCCAGCGATGTCTTCATGTCAGGGCTGACAGTCTGTGTTACACAGCACAGCCCCGCCCAGCCCCTCCCTACTCCACACCATTGGCTGGCAGAGGCTGGACCTGCTCTCTGCTCAATCTGAGCAGTTGGCTGGAATCCAGTGAGGCTCCTGGGAGGCTGGGACCATCCAAGTAAGTGAGCTCCTCCTCTCTCCTCCTCTCTGCAGCCAAAGAGTTGTTTTCTAGCAGCCTGTGCCAGTACCTTGCCCTCCTAGGGCTAGGTGGTATGATGTGGGCTCTCATTGACATGCTGCAGTTTGGCTGCAGTGCTGGTGTACTGGCAGTCATCCTGCATGTTGCCCCTGGGACATAGAGAATGCACATTTTTACTGCATGTTCTGAAAGTGCACAAAACGTCCTGCATGCTGCATGTTTGGTGCACTTTCAGAACATGCAGCAACATTGAGTAACCTAAAAGAAGTCTGAGGGGGTGTGACACCCGCCAGTACACCCACACTACAGCCAAACCGCAGCACACCAGTGTGAGCCTAAATGCTTGTATTCCCTTGCAGCAGCTACTGCCACTCCTCTGAAAAGTGATCCATGCTCAGGTCACTTTTCAGAGGCATTTGACAGGCAGTGAATAGTTGATATCACATTTCATCCCTGCCTGCTTTAACCCCCCTAAATGCCAATCCCTGAAGGTAATGACACAGTTCACTTTGAACTCCACCTTATTTCCATTACTCTCTGTAGGTATTAGAGGTGGTCTCACCTTTTTGTTTGCACATCTAATATCAAAGGGTACTTTCACACTGGGGCGATGTGGGCGGTAGTGGTACAGCGCTGCTCATTTTAGTGGCGCTTTACCATTATTTTAGTGGCGTAGCGGGGCACTTTTAACCCCCACTAGTGGCCAAAGAAAGTGTTAAAAACGGCCGTGTTGCATTCATTTCAATGGGCTGGGCACCTCCCCCAAACCGCCCCAATAATGCTGCTTGCTGGACTTTTCAGAATGTTCCCGCTCCAGTGGGAAACCTGGGGTGGCATAAGAAGGGCTTTACAGGTGCTATTTTTTAGCACTAAAACACCTGTACAGCGCCGTCAGTGTTCAAGGACCCTAAAGAGAGTTCTGGAAATAAGGTGGAGTTCAAAGTGAATTTCTACACCTAAGTGGAGCCCCCCTTTCAGAAGATTTGAGGATATTATTAAACCCAGAGACTGGTGCACTTAGGCCACAATAGACACATTGAAATTCTGCCGGATCAGCAGACATTTCAATCTATCTCTGTGCAGACTGGTTGTACAGAATTTGACTCCATCAACTGACAGTACAACCAGTGTGTCTTTATGTTTTTTAGCGATCAGTGCTAGCTGCTATAGCTGCCAGCAGTGATCACTGTATTCAGATGGCTTGGAAACTTTCACCTCAGAGCACACACCAACACACGGCTCTTACGGAAGCTTGGTAATTCAAGTTCTGGGCTTCCCTAACATTACAGCCCTGTGGTGCTGTGACCAAGTCTGGTCAAGAGCTGGGATATGACATTACTTACCTCATATCCCTGCCACTCCTAAACCTGCTCCGCTGCAGCACCAGGCCCACAATGCCCTTAATATGGCCTGTGCTCCGGCATGCGCCTGCATGTGCATTTCTTACTATCTGCAATTGAGACAGGAGGAACCTGCACCCTGGTGAATCTGGTGTTAATGCCGGGGAGACAGCAGGACTTGCGTGTTTAGCCTGCTGCGCTCACTGTGACTCTCAGCTACTCTGCTTGCTTGGCTTGTCCATTGGTGTGGTGCTCACTCACCAGAGAAGCTCCGGACTCCACAGGTAGTGCTTAGTGTGGCGGCAGTGACAGAACAGTCTTTAGTCTTCATCTTCCTGCAGTCTCATTGGTCTGTGTACTGGGTGTGGGGAAGGGGCAAGCTCTTTTTCTCAGTTTCTCTGGGGGCAATCATGCAGTCTCTTTCTGAGAGACTGCTCCATTCTCTGAGAGACTGCTCCACTTCACACTGCCTGTACAGAGACTGACTGCTTCACAGTGCCTGCACAGAAAGTGACTGCTCTCTCTGTGCAGGCAGTGTCAAGCAGTCTCTCTCTCTTTGGGGCAATGTGGAGCAGTCTCCCTCTTTCTCTGTACGGGGAATGTGGTGTAGATGGGTGGTGAGCTGATTCAGTGGTTCAATGGGCCACTTAACTGGACTTGCCCCCCAGGCCTAAGGCTGCCAGCCCTCCCCTGCACATTAGGGTACACTTAAATTGTCAGACTGAGCCCTTCAGTGCTGTGCTGTGATCAGTCCGGCGGGGCCCGGGCACTTCCATCTTCACCCGGTCTTCCTTCTGGGTTCTGTGCCTTCCGTCATTTGCCTTGGCCAGGCTGCGTTGATGTCATTCCCACACATGCTCTTGCACATCCTCTTTCTCTCACCCCCCCCCCCTTTCTCTCTCATTCTCCCTCCCTTACCCCTCACACCTCTTTCATCCCCTTTCTCTCTCTCTCTCATCCTCCCTCTCTCTCTTTAATTTAATTTGTTATAACAAAAAATAGTTAGCATTTTTATTTATTTATTGTTTATAAAAGGCCCCACCAAAATCCTCAGCACTAGGCCCACGATGTTCTTAATCTGGCCCTGGGAACTGAGGATGTCCTCCTACCTCTCCATGCTACGGTATCGAGGCACTGAGGATGCCCTTCTATCCCTCCACCCAAAAGTATTGAGGCACTGAGGATGGCCTCCTAACTCTCCACCCCAAGGTATTAAGAAACTGAGGATGCCCTCCTACATCTCTATGCTAAGGTATCGAGGCACTGAGAATGCCCTCCTACCCCTCCACCCCAAAGTATTGAGGCCCTGAGGATGCCCTCCTACCCCTCCACCCCAACGTATTGAGGCACTGAGGATGCTCTCCTACCCCTCCACCCCAAAGTATTGAGGCACTGAGGATGCCCTCCTAACTCTCCACTCCAAGGTATTAAGGAACTGTGGATGTCCTCCTACCTCTCCACGCTACGGTATCGAGGCACTGAGGATGCCCTCCTACCCCTCCACCACAAAGTATTAAGGCACTGAGTATGCCCTCCTAGTTTTCCACCCCAAAGTATTGAGGCACTGAGGATGCCCTCCTACCCCTCCACCTCAAAGTATAGAGGCACTGAGGATTCCCTCCTAACTCTCGACCCCAAGGTATTGAGGCACTGAGGATGCCCTCCTACCTCTCCATGCTAAGGTATCAAGGCACTGAGGATGCCCTCCTACCCCTCTACCCCAAAGTATTGAGGCACTGAGGATGCCTTCCTACCCCTCCACCCCAAAGTATTAAGGAAGATGTCCTCCTACCTATCCACCCCAAGGTATCGAGGTACTGCGGATGCCCTCCTACCCCTCCACCCCAAAGTATTGAGGCACTGAGGATGCCTTCCTACCCCTCCACCCCAAAGTATTGAGGAACTGAGGCTGCCCTCCTAACTCTCCACCCCAAGGTATTAAAGAACTGAGGATGTCCTCCTACCTCTCCACCCAAAGGTATTGAGGTACTGAGGATGCCCTCCTCTACTTGTGGCAAGTGACAAGCTGCATCTATTGGCAGCGACATGGCAAGTGACAAGCTGCATCTCTTGACAATTGACAAGCTGCATCTGGTGGCAGGCGACATAGCAAGTGACAAGCTGCATCTGGTGGCAGATGACGTGGCAAGTGACAAGCTGCATCTGGTGGCAGGCGACATGGCCAGTGACAAGCTGCATTTCTTGACAAGTGACAAGCTGCATCTAGTGGCAGACGAAATGGCAAGTGAAAAGCGGCATCAGATGGCAGGTGACGTGGCAAATGAAAAGCTGCATCTGATGGCAGGCAACGTGGCAAGTGACAAGCTGCATCTGTTGGCAGGTGATGTGACAAGCTGCATCTGGTGGCAGATGAAGTGGCACGTAACAAGCTGCATCTCTTGACAAGTAACAAGCTGCATCTGGTAGCAGGTGATCTGACAAGCTGCATCTGGTGTCAGATGATGTGGCAAGTGACAAGCTGCATCTCTTTGCAAGTGAAAAGCTGCATCTGGTGGCAGATGACATGGCAAGTGACAAGCTCCTTCTGATGGCAATTGATGTGACAAGCTGCATCTGTTGGTAAATGATGTGACAAGCTGCATCTGGTGGCAAGTGACAAGCTGCATCTGGTGGCAAGTGATGGCAGCAAGTAACACACTCAGGGCTCCCACTGATTCTTCATTATGGAGAGTTGAACTATTTAATCTTATAGCACAATGTAATTATAGAAATAATGCACTTCAATCATCCATATCAACCATGGTGCAGTGATGAATGAATCGCCAACACCAGCCATTGCCCCAACAAATTGCCTGCAAAAAGACACATCACAAAAAAAGCACCATTCAAGTCCCTTCTTTTCAATGATGTCACTCCATTAAACAGATTGATAGAAGATTTACATGGGGTTTGTTTTGTTGTAATGCCCCTGCAATGGATTTGAAGGATTTAAACTGAAAAGTTAATTTAGGATTTATACATAGTGCAGCCAAGGTGATTGCTTGTTCTTACATATAACAAAATCTAGAGCTTTCGATTTCTCTTATTTAAAATGAATAAACTCCATCAGTTATCAGAAATGGTGATATAAAATCTGGATGGAGTTTGGTCATAACAGATTAGAATAATATGGGAATATAACAGGGATAAGGAGGAAATAAACAGAAATCGTACTTACTCCCTTGAGGCGCCAAACACTAACGGCTGCTCGCCTGCTCTGCTATTTATATGTGTAGCGCTGACATCATGGTTTATTGATGTGATTATACATGCTTTAATGTGAGGTATATGGACATTACTGTGGTTTCGCACTAGAGCCATCTAGTGGCCAAATATGGGTAACGCACCTGTTTATCATTTACATCAGAACAACCTAAAGACTTGTACAGGAAGTGACTGTTTGTTTTGGATTCTGAAGGTTGACCTCGTTACCCAGGAGTCCGTGTGTGACCTACCCATGAACACTCTCTTACACAGTGCATGCTGGGTAGGGGATATAAGGGACAGCAGCGGCCATTTTAGGTCTCTTGGGACCACGCTGCCTGCCTGTGCAGATCTGTGAGGAGTTTTCTGGGAGACAGCTGCAGACAGTCACCGCGGATTGCAAACCTGCTTGTTTGCAAGGTGATTTGATGGAGCCTGAGAGCTGGTGATCAGATTGACGAGGCCCAGAGACGCTTATCGGAGGACCAGATCCAGTCAGCGGAGTGACACAGAGCATCTGCCCAGTTGATACAGACGCAAGCTACAGTTGCAAGATCAAAGTCATCAGCCAGAACTCCGATCCAGTTGGTGAGCAGGTTACGGCCCACCGTTTGTTAATTTGCTGCACAGAGTTAGACTCACTTAAAGGCCTCGCTGGAATCTGTTGTTTCATGGAGGCGTAACAGAGCAACTGACATTGAGCAGGCTTGAGGCCTACTTCACTTTAGTACCCAAGCGTTGTGTATAAGTTCTTGGAGTTATACCTGGAGTACCTTAAGCTAACTCTTACCTACCTTTTGGATTACAAATATCAGAGGAGTCATCTCTAGCTAGCGAAGAAAAAAGATACGGGAGAGAGTACTTTAACCACTTACAGACTGGACCATTTTGCTGGTCAAAGACCAGACCACTTTTTGCGATTCGGCACTGCATCGCTTTAACTGACATTTGCGCGGTCGTGCGACGTGGCTCCAAAACAAAATTGATGTCCTTTTTTTCCCACAAATAGAGCTTTCTTTTGGTGGTATTTGATCACCCCTGCGGTTTTTATTTTTTGCGCTATAAACAAAAATAGAGCGACAATTTTGAAAAAAACGCATCATTTTTTACTTTTTGTTATAATAAATATCCCCAAAAATATATAAAAAAACATTTTTTCCCTCAGTTTAGGCCGATACGTATTCTTCTACATATTTTTGGTAAAAAAAATTGCAATAAGCGATTATTGATTGGTTTGTGCAAAAGTTATAGCGTTTACAAAATAGGGATAGTTTTATGGCATTTTTATTAATAATTTTTTATTATTATTTTTTTACTAGTAATGGCAGCGATTTTTATTGTGACTGTGACATTATGGCGGACATTCAGCCATCCCGTGAGACGATCGTGGGTATGCCCGCGGCGATCGAGTCCATGGGACCCGTGACCGGACTCACGGGGGTCCCGACCGGCACGCGAGTGCGCCGTGGCGGCGCGCTCGCAATGTTAGGGCGGCATTGAAGATTGGACGTACCTGTACGCCAATATGCCTGCCCGTGCCATTCTGCCGACGTACATCGGCGTGCGCTGGTCGAGAACCGGTTAAGTGAGGCCTCACGTATAACTTTAAAGTAGTGGGAGCTCCCAGGTTTAGATACATAGAAATATATATATCTTTCATATTGTATTTGTTGATTTATATTGTACTGACATCCTACGTTGGGATGGCAGTGCAATCTCTGTAACCACCTGCTTTTAGTATACTTACAGTAAAAATATTTCTGGTTAAGTGCCCAGTTGTGTGGCATGTTGTTTTTCCCCACCAGGTGGAGCCAGTGGATCCTGAGGGTATTATACAGGTACTTTACATTGTTTTATATTGTACTGTATTACATTGCACCACAGCTGTGCCAAGGGGATTGAGTCAAGTTAGTGGGGTTTCTTGGTAGAGTGCAGGCCCAATTCAAACCAGCAGCTCCTTCGGGGGTCAGTGCTACACTTGGGGGTGTCGTCCGGGATCCTGTCACTCTGCAAACAAACCCACCCCTTGGTACCACTATGGACCCCGCTACAGCGGTCCAATGGTGCGAAGCAGAAGGCACCCGCTCATACGCGAGCATGGCCATTGAACTCCCAGGTGAGGATTGGGAGGAAAAACAAGTTAAGAAGGTTGTGCAAGCCTTGTCCCCAGACAGGAAGACCTATGTGGTCGCAGTAAGACCAGATCTTGGAACCAATCGCACTTATGCACTACTGGAGTGGAGGAAAGGGGTTCCTAAGAGTTTTCAAGGCACCAGTGTGAAACTGTCTGACAGAACCAAATTTCGCCTGACACACCCAGAGAGGCAAAGTGAAGGCCCTGTCAGCTCCAACCAGGAGAAGGCAATCAAGGTAAGAGCTTCCTCCCGCTCATGCTCAGCCACAATTGAGCCGGAGTGCCTTACAGCACTAGGAAACTTTGTGGTGAAGTGCCAGCAAGGGAACCCTGCATATTCTGGAAATTCCTACCAGAAACTTAGCATCTTCTCAGGAAGACAACCCATACCCCTGGAAGAAAGGAATTTTGTGGAATGGCTAGGGCAGACTACCCAAGCCCTGGATGAGTGGGACATCCCTAAAACAAAAAAAAAGCAGAGGATTGCTGAAAGCCTGAGAGGGCCTTCTTCAGAAGCTATACCTGAAGCTCAGCAAGCAGAACTGCGTGGCTCAGGACTACTTGGATATCCTACAGGATGTGTTCGGGCGGACAAAGAAGGTCTCTGACCTAATTTATCAACTAGAACACACTTACCAACAAGCAGGAGAGAAACTGTCAGAGTGCATAGGACGGTTGGACAAAGTCCTGCATCAGATCCTCTTAAAGAAAGGATTAGATCCCAGGGAAGTGGATGACACAAGGGCAAAACAAGTCTTGAAGGGTGCACAGCCATTGGACCCCATCATGCTCCAGTTAAGGTCCCGTCAAGACGGTGGCATCCTCAAGTCCCCGGATCTGATCCGGACCATGCGGAAGAGGAGGCCACTCTTGAGAGAAAGAGGGATAAAACTCAAGGTCCAAAGTCAGTGGTTGAAATCAGGGCGGCTGGTGCCGCATGTGGCGACCCTCAAATAGAACTTCTCCAAACACAGATGGCACAGTTGATGGAGATGATGGCCCTGTTGACTGCCCGGCACACCGTTCCCACTGATAGGGGAATTCAAGCACCAAAAGAACCAACAAGTCCCACAGAAGTGAAGGAAACCAGAGCCTGCTTCAACTTTGGAGGAGTTAGACATTTTAAGCGGGTGTGCCCAAGCCCAAGAGCGACGGGGACAAAATCACCAAAGCCGGCGGAAAACTTCAGAGGGCCCCAGTGAAGGAGTCAACTGGGCGCCTGACTACTGTTGTTAACTCGTACCCAACTCGTACGCCCCAGACCCCTGGGCCAACGAAAATGTCAAGAGGGAGAGGCCCCCAAGGCCGGAGGCAAGGGTCCAAACCACAAAGAGGACCAAAAGACCCACATTCATTGGGTTCCCCTCCAAGTTAGTGGGGCCTTCCCCAATTGTCCCCATCCAAATTGAGGGGATTTATACAAAAGCCTTGCTGGACACAGGAGCCCAAGTGATCTTATTGTACAGGGACTTCTACGACCGACATCTCAAGCACCTACCGCTACAGAAATTGGAGGAACTGGAGATATGGGGGTCAGGCACTCAGAACTTCCCATATGATGGTTACCTGTCAGTCAGACTCACGTTTGACCCAAGTACAGAAGGAAAGGCTGAGACATTTGACACCTTGGTCGTGGTGTGCCCTCGCCTCCCAGGGGCCGAGAAAAGTTCCCTCATTATTGGGACGAACACTGACATTGAGAAGGCTTCTTACACCGCTTGTGCTCCAGAAGGGTCCCCCCTGTTAAAATGCATCCAATATTGGCCCAGACATACCGATATCTTAAGCAGGAAGAAGAGGCTCCTGAAGAGGGAGTGGGAAAAATCTGGCTCTTTGATAGGGGAAAGAAAAGGGTCTAGCCCAGTGAAGTAGTTTGCCTGAGGGCCTTTGTCAAGTTAAGCTGGAAGAATCCTGGTCCCTTCGTTGTCCTGGAAGATACAAGCCAGGAAGAAAGGAAGGGGTTAGAACTTATCCCAGAAGTGTTGCCCACCAGGACATTGAAGAGGACTCACGGCAAGGTTCCAGTCAGTGTCCGTAACGTAGCAGCGGTGCCAGTGAGGGTGCCATCCAGACTACTGTTAGGACAGGTTAGTCCAGCCACCACAGTTTCAGTATGTAGCCTGAAGGAAGGCTTGGCAACAGAGATCCCTCAAAAAGAGTTTTGTCTCAAGGACACGCCCTTACTCCTGCCTGGAGGGAAAGAGCTAAGGCCCAACTCTTGAAATGGAGGGACACTTTCTCAAAAAGCGAGTTGGATGTGGGATTAGCCAAAAGTGCCACCCATCGGATTCAACTGGAAGAGGACAAGCCTTAAAGAGAAAGGGTCAGGCGAATCCCACTGGGAGATCTGGAAGACCTGCTAAAGCAACTGGCTGAGCTCAAGAGAATGGGTATTATCCGTGAGTCCAGGAGTCCTTATGCCTCCCAAATTTTGGTGGTAAGGAAGGTCTCTACGCCTATGCATTGATTATAGGACCCTGAACCTGAGGACCATTCCTGACCAATACACCACACCCCGGATAGAAGATGCCTTGCAGAGCCTGTCCGGGGCAAAGTGGTTCAGTGTGCTGGACCTGAAAAGTGGGTATTATCAGATCCCCATGTGCCCTGAAGATAGAGAGAAGACTGCTTTCATCACCCCAGTGGGGTTCTTCGAGTTCAACTGGATGCCACAAGGACTGTCTGGGGCCCCAGCGACTTTCCAGAGATTGATGGAAAAAACTGTGAGAGACATGAACCTGATAGAAGTACTGGTCTACCTGGATGACATAATAGTGTTCGGAAGAACGTTGGAAGAACATGAAGAACGCCTGGAAAAGGTCCTGAAGAGACTTCATGAGGAAGGCCTGAAACTCTCTATGGAGAAATGTCAGTTCTACCAGCCCTTAGTGAATTATCTGGGACACATTGTGTCTGAAGAGGGAGTAGCGACTGATCCAAAGAAGTTAGAAGCTGTCACTTCTTGGCCCAGGCCTACCAACTGTTATATCCTGTTATATGAGTTGTGAGAGACACAAGACTCTGGTCTGGAACAATGGATGTTTATTTCAGTACTCACTGCACACTGCAACATGCATCTCAGGAGAGTACATCTTATTATGCTTCCTTACATGTGCTCTAAGATGGCTGCTATGCCCCTTGACCCTTGTCATCACTCCTGGGTGGAGCCAGCCTTAAAGTGACAGTACATGTGGAACCCTTCAGGTATAACACCTTCCATCCATCCCTAAAAAAAAAAAATTCCAACAAAATGAGAAAAGGCACAAAACATTAACTAATAACTGTCCAATACCAGTCCTCCAAACAGAGGAGATGCACAGGGTTTTTCCTGCATCCAGATGTGAGAGCAAGCTTCCAGGGACAGTTGTGGGGATACAATGTAATCGAATCACTTTCGGCGGCCCCAACGAAAGTCTCGTAATCGGTCTTGAAGCTGAAACTGGTCAGGAGGGCGAAAGTGTCGTTGAGGGCGGGCACCCAGGACTCGGGACCAGAGGAAACAGGGCCAGCCAGAATGGGCACCGGCGGTGCCAAGAAGGGTTCCCCCAGCTCAGTAGGTGAACCGATCTCCGGACCAGGGCCGGAGGGCTCTGTTGGAGCTGAGTTCAAAAGTTCAGTGTGTCCCCAATCATCAGTCCCCATGTATTCTGATCCGCTGGGAGCAGTTCCTTGCAACCTTGGTGGTTCAGCCGGCGTCAGGGATTCATGCAGTTGAAAACGAGGATGCAGTTGGATCCACATGCCGTCTGCAAATGGAACCATCTTCCAGGCAGACCCTATACATCTTGGGTCCCAAAGTCTCTGCAATGACAGCAGGAAGCCAACGGTTGTTGGAAGCCCCATAAGATCGAGCCCATACCTTTTGTTGGGCTGTGAATTGGGGGAGCTCATGGTGTTTGACCATCTTGTCTTGGGACTGCAGTACATGTTCCTGGACTGTTTGACGGCAGAGCATGTCCAAAACAGTCCATGGCTGCTGACCCAGAAGGATTTCTGCTGGAGTTTTCCCGGTGGTTGCATGTGGTGTGTTTCTGTAAGCAGAAAGGAAGGAGTCCAGCTGCTGGGGTGACAGGGACTGTTGTTTACTTGTAGCCACTGTAGCTTTGAAATAGCGTCTACACAAACCGCTCTGCTTGACCATTTGTAGCTGGGTGGTAAGGTGCAGTCAACTTGTGCTTGATGTTGTGGGCAGTCAGGAAACGCTGAAACTCCTGAACAGTGAATTGTGCACCATTGTCTGTGACGATTTCTCTGGGGTATCCAAGCGTAGCAGTGAGATGTAACAGTATGGAAACTGTTGCCTTAGCTGTTGGCTGAGTAACAGGAATTACCTCAGGCCACTTTGAATGGGCATCCACTATGATCAAGAAGATGTGTCCTCTGATGGGGCCTGCAAAGTCCAAGTGTAGGCAAAACCAAGGAACCGTGGGCCAAGTCCAGGTCTGGACGCACCCTCGAGGAGAGTCTCTTGCAGTTTATGCACATCCAGCACAAGCATTCACATATGTTGTGATATCTGAGTCTAGGTTTGGCCACCACATATAGCCTCGGTCCTTTTGTTTCATACGTGTGCCCCCGGGATGACCAGTATGTAGCAAGTCCAGAATGTTTCTCAAGAGGGTCTGTGAAATGATCACTCAGTCTCCCCATAAAACACAGTTGCCAGCCACAGTTAATTCCATACGCCTACGCAAATAAGGTTCATAATCCTGTGTGATGGTTGCAGGCCAACCAGACCCTACCCAGGAGAGTATTGTTTTCAGAAAGGTATCCTTGGCTGTATAGGCTGCTATCTCCCCAGAAGACAAGAAGGACAGGCTGGTGTAACGACAACTCTTGACCAGTGGAGCAGAGTTCATCGACCTCCCTGTCAGTCGGTACTTTGCGTCCGCATTAGCATTGGCATCATGACCGCGATACTGGATTTTATAACTGTATGCTCCCAAGAATAGGGCATAGCGTTGGAGGCGGGCCGCAGTAGTCTGAGAGATTCCTTTGTCCGGGCTAAAGATCTGAAGGAGTGGTTTATGGTCTGTCAGTATGGTGAATTCCCTACCATACAGGTAAAGATGAAACTTCTTAATTGCCCATATCAGCACAAGAGCCTCTTTGTCAATGTGTGAGTAATTGCTTTCTGCTTTTGTCAAAGACCTGGAGGCAAATGCCACTGGTTTTTCTGACCCATCTGGTAAGATGTGAGATAGTACAACCCCAGACCATAGGGTGAGGCATCACAAGCCAAGGTGATAGGCTTCTGGAGGTCATAGCGAACGAGCATGCGTGACGCCAACAGCTTCCGCTTAGAGACTTCAAAAGCGAGTTGGCATGCAGCCGACCAGTCCCATCTGGAGTGTTTCTCCAAAAGCTTGTTCAATGGAAACAAGGTGTGTGCCAGATCTGGCAGGAATTTGTGGTAATAGTTCAGCAAGCCAAGGTATGATCGCAGCTGCTGGATGTTGGTTGGGGCAGGAGCTTTTACTAAAGCATCTACCTTGGCTTCCGTGGTGTGTATACCCTCTGCATCCACAAGGTGGCCACAAAACTCCAATTTAGGCACCATGAATTGGCATTTTGCTAAGTTCACTTTCAGGCCCTGCTCTTGGAATCTCTCCAACACAAGCTCCATGTTTCGCTTGTGATCCTGGTCCATCCGTCCTGTGATGAGCTTGTCATCTAGCAGGCACTGTGTAAAAGAAATGTCCGCCAAAATCTCATCCATTTTTCGTTGCCAAATGGCTGGGGCAGAGGTTATACCAAACACCATCCGATTGTACTCATACAGTCCCTTATGGGTATTGATGGTCAGAAACTTGCGGGAAGAAGGATGGACCTCAAACTGTAAATATGCTTGTTTGACATCAAGCTTGGTGAACTTTTGACCCCCTGCAAGAGAGGCAAAAATGTCATCTACTCTGGGTAGAGGATACTGGTCTATTTCCAGTTCAGTGCCATGCGGAAATCACCACAAATGCGTAAGTCCCCATTTGCTTTCTTTATGGGTACAACAGGTGATGCCCACTCGCTGTGCGCTACCTTTGAGATGACACCTTGTTCCTCCAGCCGACTTAGTTCTGCTTCCACTCCTGCTCGGGGTGCGAAAGGTATTGTCCAAGCTTTGAAGAATTTAGGCTGGGCGTTGGGTTTCAGCTTGAGTCTCACACAGTCATGCTTTATTTTCCCCAACTGGTCATCAAAGATCTTTGGGAACCGCTCCTTCAGGGACACCACCCATCCCTCATTATCTCTTAATGGAATTGTAACAGTGTTACAGGGCTTTATGACGATGTCTGGCATACCAAAGTGAGCAATCCAGTCTCTCTCAAAGAGAGGGGTCCCCCATTTTCTAGTATATATAATGGCAGTCTCTTTGTCTGACCCTTGTACAAGCCCTGTACTTTTGCATAACCCAGTGGGTGGAGTATCTGCTTTGAGTATGTCTGCAGTTTGATTGGTGTTGGGCGGACAGTTGTTCGGGTCTGAAGTTGTCTCCATTGTTTCTGAGTGATAACTGAAACTGATGCTCCTGTGTCTACATCCATCTTTAGTTTCTTTCCCTCAACGGTTACCTCTACAGTCATTGCGGAGGGTGCTGAATGCATATGATGTATGTCTAATCTGAGAAGCACTTCCTCATCCTCTGACTCAGATGATGATGTATATCTTCCCACCATATATATCTTTGTCTTGGGGTTCAGAGGTTGTTTATCTCGCACCTTCTTGCTCCGGCAAACTCGTTTCAGATGGCCTGTTTTACCACAATTATGACAGGTCTGATCCCTAAACCGGCAGACTTTGTGAACATGGTCTGTATTCCCACAACGGTAGCAGGCTGACTCCCGGCTTGGTGGGGGTCTGTATTTCCAGTCTGCGACTGTGGGCTTGACTGCTGTTCTGAAAACTTTCTGTTTCACCTCTTCCCTTCTGCCCTGGGGGTTCAATTCCTCTGTACCTTTCACAGCCATTTCCATCACTGAAGCTATTTCTAATTGCCTTTGTAAGGGTAAGGTCTTTCTCTGTTAACAGTCTCTTTTGGCTAGGCTCACAATTCAGTCCCATGACAAACTTATCTCTCAGTGCAGTAGGTAGGTACTACCCAAAAGAACAGGTAGAGGCTAGTCTGCGACGGGCGAGCACATAAGCTTTAATTTCTTCACCTGGCTGCTGCCTCTGTTAAAACCGAAATCTTTCTGCAATCTCCAAGAGTGTCATATGACCAACCACTGTCAGAAATACTATTTGCCTTTCACCTGGGATGGCATTTGCACTGAAATACTGTTCCAGTCTCCCGACCCAGGAACTCCAGGATGTCTGTTCTCCATCAAATTCACTTAATGTCCCAATCAATGACATTTTCCTGCTAGGATCTTTGATTGCTTTTATCCAGGTGACAATCCACACTGCCTTTGTCTCTCTCTCAGACTGATAGACACTTTGTAAATCCCATCCTCGTCGCCACTGTTATATCCTCTGAGTTGTGAGAGACACAAGACTCTGGTCGGGAACAATGGATGTTTATTTCAGTACTCACTGTACACTGCAACATGCATCTCAGGACAGTACATCTTATTATGCTTCCTGACCCTTGTCATCACTCCTGGGTGGAGCCAGCCTTAAAGTGACAGTACATGTGGAACCCTTCAGCTATAACACCAACGTAACTGAACTCAGGTCATTCTTAGGATTCTGATCCTACTATAGAAGGTTCGTGGAAGGGTTTGCAAAGATAGCCCACCCACTCACTGAGCTTCTGAAGAATCAAGAGGCCAATGATAACCCAGATCAGTTGGCAAGGCCTAAAGAAGGGCACAGGAAAAAGAAAGAGTCTATCCAGGATCAGTGGACTCCAGAATGAGAAGAAGCCTTCAGACAGCTGAAATGGAGCCTTACTACTGCTCCAGTCTTAGCCTATGCTGACCCTGCCAAGCCTTACGAAGTACAAGTATATGCCAGCCGAGACGGCCTAGGAGGGGTGCTCTACCAGGAGCATGAAGGGCATCTGCAACCAATTGCCTATGTGAGCAGAAGTTTGATTCCCGCTGAAAAAAAACTATCCAACTCACAAGCTTGAATTTCTGGCTCTGAAGTGGGCAGTGGTAGACAAGCTTAAGGACTACCTGTACGGGGCCGAATTCATAGTAAAGACGGACAACAACCCCCTTACTTATTTGCTCACCACTGCGAAGCTGGACGCCACTGGTCACAGGTGGTTAGCCGCTCTTTCTGCATTTACCTTCAGCCTGAAGTACACACCAGGAGCTGGCAACCGAGATGCTGATGCTCTGTCCAGAAGGCCCCACAACCCTCAAGATCCCTCAGGAGACTGGACTCAGCTTACCCCAGAAGGGGTAAGGGCCCTGTGTGATGGGACGAGCCAATCTGGAAAAGGTGGGCCCAGAGCCAAAGAAATAGGAGTGTCCTCAGTGGGAGTCCCCAGGTGCTATTGGAATGTCTCCCAGGTTGTGCAAGAAGGTCTTCCCAAGCTATCCAGGAAGGATCTCAGGAGTGATCAAGAGGAAGACCCATTGTGCGGAATGGTGCTAAAGGCATTGCAACACAAACAGTCTGAGGTACTGAAGAGGAGTCCCAGTAAAGAAGCCCGGCTGCTCTTGAAGGAATGAGATCAGTTGCAATTACAACATGGGGTGGTCTACCGAAGGGGCCCCTCCGACGATCCAGAAGAGAAGTGGCAGTTGTTCTTGCCAGAAAAAGCACAGAGAGAGAGTACTGATTGCCCTACATGACCACCATGGCCATTTGGGAGCAGAAAGGACCCTCCTATTAGTAAAGGACAGATTCTACTGGCCCTACATGAGGAAAGAAGTGGAGAGTTACTGTCATTCCTGCCTCACGTGCATACAGCGGAAGACATTTCCTCAAAGGGCTGACCCAATGGGCCACCTGGAGAGTCAGGACCCAATGGACTTAGTTTGCATAGAATTTCTCTGCTTAGAATCAGACCTAAGTGGGCAAGGGGACATCTTAGTGGTGACAGATCACTTCACCCGTTATGCCCAGGCATTTCCCACTAGAGACCAGCAGGCAACCACAGTGGCAAAGACTCTTGTTGAAAAGTTTACCTCGAAGGATACATTCGGACTAAGGGAGAGACTTTTAGATCAGGTCTCACTTACAGACCTCGCTGGAATCTGTTGTTCCCAAGGAGGCGTAACAGAGCAACTGACATTGAGCAGGCTTGAGCCCTACTTCACTTTAGTGTCCCAGCGTTGTGTATAAGCTCTTGGAGTTATACCTGGAGTACCTTAAGGTAACTCTTACCTACCTTTTAGATTACAAATATCAGAGGAGTCATCTCTAGCTAGCGAAGAAAGAAGATAGGGGAGAGAGTACTTTAAGTGAGGCCTCACATATAACTTTAAAGTAGCGGGAGCTCCCAGGTTTAGATACATAGAAATATATATATATCTTTCATATTGTATTTGTCTGTTGATTTATATTGTACTGACATCCTACATTGGGATGGCAGTGCAATCTCTGTAACCACCTGCTTTAATATACTTGCAGTAAAAATATTTCTGGTTAAATGCCCAGTTGTGTAGCGTGCTGTTTTTCCCCACCAGGTGGAGCCAGAGGATCCTGAGGGTATTATACAGGTACTTTACATTGTTTTATATTGTACTGTATTACATTGCACCACAGTAGTGCCAAGGGAATTGAGTCAAGTTAGTGGGGCTTCTTGGTAGAGTGCAGGCCTAATTCAAACCAGCAGCTCCTTCGGGGGTCAGTGCTACATATGCTTAGCTGCACTGTGACGTCATCGAGGCTGTCTGTCTGGCACGTTCCAGAGCTGGGTCTCCAAGGAGATGGTGACGCAGGGAAGGCGGTCACGTGGCTAACGGATTGCAATCACGTGGGTAAGGAATGGCAGTCACGTGGGTAAGGGGGGGGCGGTACCTCCATACTTCTCTGTTTCCATGACGATACTGACAGGGTGCCCGGGCTGAGGAGAGCAGACTCAGGAGGAGACTGAACTAGGGTTACAACAGAGGCGGCTCTCTAATTAGGCTATCGCTTAAGGCCTCGCAGGCTGCCTAATTGCCTAACATTGGAGGGAATGTCCCCCGGTTGGTGTCTCCAGGGCCAGCGGCGTTTTTATGCTGCAACTAGTTTCCCCTGCCAGTAGCAGACTGACTACTTTAGCACTGCACTGTCTGAGCTCTCAGGGACGGTGGTCGGCTCCGTGTGCTCCCCTCCCCCAGCTTCTCCACTTCTGCCGGCCTCTGCTCTCATCTCCTGTCATGTGCAGAGCTGGGATGTGCAGAGGCAATGTAGCTCTCCGATCTCCTCCCCATGATGGTCTGCAGAGGAGGACTTGCCAGAGCCTCAAGGTACAGCATGATAGCACCCCCTGACTTCACCCCCTGACCGGGGGAACCCCAAAAATTAATGCTGACAGCCCCCCCCACACACACACAGTGCTGATGATATGTATGCCGTCCGGTGTTCTGTCAAAAACTGTCCCCCCATCGGATAGTGTCCACCCGTACTGCGCAGGCGCATCGCTTGAGCAGTACAGAGGACAAGAAGACTCTGAAAGTCTCCGAAGAAGAACGGCGGCTCTGCACTGAGTCCAGGTGCAAGCCCCACCATCCAAGTGGACATACGGTAGCACTTAGTAAGAGGGCCCCTTGGGGGCTCGCTTCGCTCGCCACACTTCGGGCATGGCCTCGCTTTGCTCGCCAATTTTTTATTTTAACTCAATGTCCACTTGGATGGTGGGGCTTGAACCTGGACTCAATGCGCAGGTGCCGTTCATCTTCAGAGACTTTCAGAGTCTCCTTGTCCTCCGTACTGTGCAAGCGCAGTACAGGGTGGACACTATCTGATGGGGGACAGTATTCGACAAGACACCGGCATATGAGGCCACCTACTGACCCCCTGTCAATATTATCCTAACCATCTCCCTGTGCCTGGCATCTTCATCCCCCTATACCGCTCTGCCAGCTTCCTAACACCCCATACATCATCTTCATCTTATCTGCACTCCTCTGCCAGCAGCCTCCTACCACCTCACCCCTGTCATCTTCATCTGCCCTGTACCCCCCTGCCAGCTTCCTACCACTGCACCCTGTGTCATCTTCATGCCCTCTGCACTCCTCTGTCAGCTTCCTACCACCCCATCCATCATCTTTATCCCCTCTGCACTCCTCTGCCAGCTTCCTACCACCCCACCCATGTCATCTTCATCCGTCCTGTACCCCTCTGCCAGCGGCTTCCTACCACCCCATCCATCATCTTCATCCCCTTTTCCCCTCTGCTAGCTTCCTACCCCTGCCATTTTCATACCCTCTGTACTCCATTGCCAGCTTCCTACCACCCCACCATCTTCACCCCCCTGTACCCCTCAGCCAGCTTCATACCACCCCACCCCTGTCATCTTCAACCCCCCTGTACCCCTTTTCCAGCAGCTTCCTACCACCCCACCCCCATCATCTTAAACCACCCTCTACCCCTCTGCCAGCTTCCTACCATCCCACCCCATCATCTTCACCCCCCCTGTACTCCACTGCCAGCTTACTACCACTTCACCCCTGTCACCTTCATCCTCCGTTACCCCTCTGCCAGTAGCTTCTTACCACCCCATCATCTTCATACCACTGTTCCCCACTGCTAGCTTCCTACCACCCTACCCCTGCCATTTTCATACCCCCTGTACGCCACTGCCAGCTTCCTACCACCCCACCCCATCATCTTCACCCCCTATACCCCTCTGTCAACTTCCTACCACCCCACCCCTATCATCTTACACCCCACTGTACCCCTCTGCCAACTTCCTACCACCCCACCCCTGTCATCTTTCCCCCTGTACTCAACTGCCAACTTGCTGCCACCCCCCCCCATCATCTTCACCCCTCCTGTATACCACTGCTAGCTTACTACCACCCCACCCTGTCAGCTTCACCCCCCTGTACTCCACTGCCAGCTTCCTACCACCCAGCCCATTATCCTCACCCCCTTGTACCCCTCTGCCAGTTTCATACCACCCCACCCCTGTCATCTTCATCCACCCTGTACCCCTCTGCCGGCTTCCTACCACCCCACCCCTGTCATCTTCATCGCCCTGTACTCCACTGCCAGCATCCTACCAACCCACCCTGTGTCATCTTCAGCCCCCCGCACCCCATTGCCAGCTTCCTACCACCCCAACCATTATCATCATCCCCATACCACACCTCTGATACCCTACCACCCTGACCCCTGTCATCAACATCCCCATCATCCCCCTGTACCTCACCACTAGCATCCAACCACCCTACCCCATCATCATCCTTATCTCTATCCCCCTGTACCTCACTGCCAGCTTCCTACCACCCCACCCATTGTCATCAGCATCCCTTTCTAGCCCACCTCTGGCATCCTACCATCCTACCCCTATTATTATAGGGGAGATATGATCCCCAATGCTGTCATCCAACCAAGTGTACCCCAACAGTTGCATCACACACCACAATACTGCCCTGCCACCCAGTGAGAGGTAATGATTTGCAGTAATCTCTAGCAACCAATCAAAGAGCAGTAATGATGTGCAGTAACCTCTAGCAACCAATCAGTGAGCCTGTCGCAATCAGTGAGTGTGAACCAGATCTTTATGTTTACATTATTAAAGTTTTTTTTGGTTAAGTCTATGTGTGTGTTTGTTTTTTGGGACGTTGGGGTGGAGGGCGAAATTGTTAGGGGTGGGGTGCCAGGAAAATGTTTGTCCAGGGTCCAGTCAACACTATATACGGCCCTGGGTGTCCCCAGGTGAGCAGGGTGAGGAGGCTGGCACACACTGGGGTAAAGCCATGTCCACACAGTCTCTGACCATCCCTTGTATCATGTCCACACAGTCGCTGACCATCCCTTGTATCCAGTCCACACAGTCTCTGACCATCACAAGTTGGAACTCTGCAGACCCTGGTGTAAAGGGAACTCTGATGTAAAGGGGAATGCTGTGCAATTTGATATAAGGTGATCTCTGGTCACCAGTAGTGATGGACGAACTTCCGACGGGACGTTTCGCGAAAGCGAAATGCGAACGGACTCAAACGTTCGCGAAACCGAACGTTCGCCGCGGGCCCCATTGACTTCAATGGGAGGCGAACTTTGCAAACCTTCATGTCGAATTTGCGGCCACGTGGTAATTATTAGGGGGTAAAACGTAGTCCCACCATCTGGACAATGACATAATACATGTATGAGGTGAATTTGGGATCGATAACTACAAGCATTTTTATTTTATTTGGGAAATTGTTCTAACAATTCAGGACTATGGAGCTAATGAAGGCAATGGAGGAGAGGGAAGGTCAGGGACCAGGGTAGGCAAAGAAGAGGGTGCAGGAGATGATCACCAGCAGCGTGACATACCGGAATGACACATGCACCGTGATAGAGGCATCTGACAGCAGCACCGTAATACAGAGCACTGACAGCAGCACCGTGACATACAGCGCTGACAGCAGCACCGTGACATACAGCGCTGACAGCAGCACCGTGACATACAGCGCTGACAGCAGCACCGTGACATACAGCGCTGACAGCAGCACCGTGACATACAGCGCTGACAGCAGCACCGTGACATACAGCGCTGACAGCAGCACCGTGACATACAGCGCTGACAGCAGCACCGTGACATACAGCGCTGACAGCAGCACCGTGACATACAGCACTGACAGCAGCACCGTAAGCAGCCCCAGGAGGAAGTCAGCACAGCACAGGGATGGTGTGATCCCCTCATAATAAGAACCCCCAGGAGGAAGTCAGCACAGCACAGGGATAGTGTGATCCCTTCATAATAAGAACCCCCAGGAGGAAGTCAGCACAGCACAGGGATATCATAAGCAGCCCCAGTAGAAATATGACACCGCTCAACCTCTTCAAAGAGGAGGGTAGGGGCATATAGTACGGTGTGCTTTTTTGGGTCAAGGAAGTGAGCCAAATGAATTAAGAAGGTCTGTGTGCTTGATTAAAAAAATAGTTTATAGACATATACATGGTCTACTGGTCACATGTGTTGAATTCCTCCGAGATCCATGCCTCATTCATTTTTAGAAATGTGAGGTAGTTAACACTGTCGTGAGCTAGGCGAGTACGCTTATCGGTCACAATCCCCCCTGCTGCGCTGAACGTCCTTTCGGACAGGACACTGGATGAGGGGCAAGCCAACAGTTCGATTGCAAATTGGGCAAGCTCTGGCCAGAGGTCAAGCCTGCCCACCCAGTAGTCTAGGGGTTCATCACTCCTCAGAGCGTCCACATCGGCCGTTAACCCAATGTAGTCGGACACCTGACGGTCTAGGCGTTCCCTGATGCTGGATCCGGATGACACCTGTCGATGGGTCGGCTGAAAGAATGACCTCATATCCGAAGTCACCAACACATCTTCAAACCGGCCTCTTCTTGCAGGCGCTGTTGGATTGGTACCCGCAAATCCTTCTCTGGGAGTGGGAATTGCTCCTCTGCCAGCGCACGCAAAAGCAGAATGCAGCATTTCTCGAAGCAAGGCCTGGAAGTGCTGCATTCTGACAGCCCTCTGCGACGGCGGTAACATTTCCGCCATTTTGTGTTTGTACCGGGGGTCTAAGTACGTTGCCACCCAGTACTGGTCCTTGACCCTCATGCTTTTTATACGGGGGTCCCTATTAAAACACTGGAGCATGAAGGCCCCCATTTGCACTAAAGTGGAAGCGGTGTGGTGGCCTGGCTCCTGCTCATCATCCAGGATAATGTCGTCCTCTTCATTCTCCTCTCCCCATCCTCGCACAACAGGGATCCCAGAAAGGTTTAAAGCATGCTCTTCTTGCTCCTGCTCATCCGCCCCGGCACCATCCTCCTCTGACTCCTCATCAGACTCCTGTTGTTGACTTGTCTCAGATAGAGTAGCCCCCCCTGGGAATTCATCCAGCATTGCGACTTCCTCATCTTCCCGCTCCTGCTCCTCCACAGCCTGATCAATGACACGACGCAATGCACGCTCCAGAAAGAAGGCATAAGGTACCATGTCACTGATGGCGCCATGGCTGCGACTGACCAGTTTGGTGATCTCCTCAAATGGCCGCAGAAGTCTGCATGTGTCGCGCATGAGCAGCCACTGGCGCGGTGAAAAAAAACCCAGCTCCCCAGAACCGTTTCTTTCGCAGAGTTCATACAGGTAGACGTTAACTGCACGTTTCTGCTGGAGCAGCCTATCAAGCATATAGAAGGTTGAGTTCCATCGCGTCGGGCAATCGCAAATAAGACGTCTGACCGGCAGATGGTGTCGCCGCTGAATGTCAGCAAGGCGAGCCATGGCCGTGTAAGATCTTCTGAAATGGGCCGAGATTTTCCTTGCCTGCCGCAAGATGTCCTGGACCCCAGGGTATTTGACAAGGAATCGCTGCACGACCAAGTTTAAGACGTGTGCCATGCACGGCACGTGCGTGATTTTGCCCTGTTTCAATGCGCTAAGCAGATTGGCACCGTTGTCACACACCACTTTACCAACTGTCAAATTGAGCGGTGTTAGCCACTCATCTGCCTGTGAACGCAAAGCTGAAAGGAGTGCCGGGCCAGTGTGGCTCTTTGCTTCCAGGCACAACAGACGCAGCACGGCATGGCAACGTCTCACCTGGCATGTGGAATAGGTTCTGGGGAGCTTGGGCGGTGCAGCGGAAGAGACGCTAGCAGCGGAAAAGGAGGAGGCAGCTGAGGAGGAGAGGGAGGAGGATGGAGTAGGAGGAGGAGAAGAAGAGTCAGGCCTGCATGCAATCCGTGGCGGTAAAACCAAATCTACACGGGTGCCACGGGTTACATGCTTGACGGCCGTCAGAAGGTTCACCCAGTGGGCAGTAAAACTGATATACCTTCCCTGCCCGTGTTTGCTAGACCACGTGTCTGTGGTCAGATGTATCTTGGCACCGACACTGTGTGCCAGAGATACATTCACTTGCCGCTGAACATGGCCATATAGCTCTGGGATGCCCTTCTCTGAGAAATACTTCCTTCCTGGGACCTTCCATTGTGGTGTTCCAATGGCCACAAATTTGCGAAAGGCCTCCGAGTCCACCAGTTTATATGGCAGTAGTTGGCGGGCTATGAGTTCTGACAAGCCAGCCGCCAACCGTTGGGCAAGAGGGTTATCCGGCGTCATCATTTTTTTACGCTCAAACATTAGGCCCACGGAAGCCTGCCTTTTTGCAGAAAAATGTGAGCTTGGCGTGATGGAAGGTGGAGTGGAGGACAATTGTGAGGAGAGAGGAGAAGGAGAAGTAGAAGACGAGGCTGGACGGTGAGAGCCTGCAGTGTGGCTTTGTGTGTTCCGTTGCTCCCACTGGGCTCGGTGATGGCTGCTCATGTGCCTTCTTAAGGCGGTCGTCCCTAGGTGAGTATTGGGCTTACCGCGACTAACGCGTTGACTGCAAAGATTGCAGATGGCAACGCTATTGTCAGCAGCGGACACGTTAAAAAAAGCCCACACTGCGGAGCCATGTGCCGGTGTCCTGGGAGCGCCAGATGTGACCGTACATGGTCGATGACTCGCTCCTGATACATTTGCAGTCTGCTTTGTCCCTCCTGTGCAATGTAAGTTATTCCTGCTTCTCCTCCCTATCTGCTGGTCCATATCTCCCTCTGAACTCCCCTCCTCTTCCTCTCTTGTGGGCACCCACGTGACATCACTAGACACGTCATCATCAACGTCACCTTCCCCACCGCTATAAGTAGAGATCTCGGAGTAGGCAGCAACACCGGGGACCAACCTCCTCCTTGGGCTGATCTGGGTACTGTCGTCAGACTGCTGAGTAGCGCTTGTTGCTACCTCCTCTTCCTGATCCAATACCAAGAGTGGCTGCGCATCAGAAATGTCCTCTTGATATGGATCGGAAAATAATTCCAGTGACTCAAGCGGAAGGTATGTGGTGGTGGTGGTGGTGGTCGTGTTGTTGGTGGTAGTGTCTTTGGGGGTGCACATAGCAGAGAGTGAAGAAGAGGGTGCAGATCGAGAGGATGAGGAGGGTGCAGAAGAGTAAGGCTGAGCGAGCCACTCAACCAAGTCTGGTGCATCCTTTAAAGTAATTGAACGCACCTTCTGCAACTTCCCACTTTGGCTCAAGCCTGTTGCTCCTGCCCTACCCCTACCACCCCTGCGGAAGGGCCTGCCTCTTCCTCTGCCTGTCATTTTTTAAATGACCCTGTGACAAAACTCTTAGTCCCTATACCGATGAAGGACTGCTGCAGTATAGGGCAGCAGTCAGCAGTGGTGCACGTCAACCCTATCTATTGTGGACCGATAGCGGTCCTTACAGAACAGCAGACTGTACCGCACTCAAGCCTATGTACCGTAGCACCCTATACCAAGTTACCAGTCCTTATAAGAACTTTTGTGGACCAAGCAGGTTGTGTATTAGTGTTTAGCAGACTGTACGTCAGTCCCTATACCGCTGAAGGACTGCTGCAGTATAGGGCAGCAGTCAGCAGTGGTGCACGTCAACCCTATCTATTGTGGACCGATAGCGGTCCTTACAGAACAGCAGACTGTACCGCACTCAAGCCTATGTACCGTAGCACCCTATACCAAGTTACCAGTCCTTATAAGAACTTTTGTGGACCAAGCAGGTTGTGTATTAGTGTTTAGCAGACTGTACGTCAGTCCCTATACCGCTGAAGGACTGCTGCAGTATAGGGCAGCGGTCAGCAGTGGTGCACGTCAACCCTATCTATTGTGGACCGATAGCGGTCCTTACAGAACAGCAGACTGTACCGCACTCAAGCCTATGTACCGTAGCACCCTATACCAAGTTACCAGTCCTTATAAGAACTTTTGTGGAACAAGCAGGTTGTGTGTTAGTGATTAGCAGACTGTACGTCAGTCCCTATACCGCTGAAGGACTGCTGCAGTATAGGTGAGCGGTCAGCAGTGGTGCACGTCAACCCTATCTATTGTGGACCTATAGCGGTCCTTACAGAACAGCAGACTGTACCGCACTCAAGCCTATGTACCGTAGCACCCTATACCAAGTTACCAGTCCTTATAAGAACTTTTGTGGACCAAGCAGGTTGTGTATTAGTGTTTAGCAGACTGTACGTCAGTCCCTATACCGCTGAAGGACTGCTGCAGTATAGGGCAGCGGTCAGCAGTGGTGCACGTCAACCCTATCTATTGTGGACCGATAGCGGTCCTTACAGAACAGCAGACTGTACCGCACTCAAGCCTATGTACCGTAGCACCCTATACCAAGTTACCAGTCCTTATAAGAACTTTTGTGGAACAAGTGAGTTGTGAATGTTTAGCAGACTGCAGCAGAAGGGCAGCAGTCAAGTATAATATCCTTTCTATATTTGGAAGAAAGAATATTATACATGTACAAGCCTATTACTGTACCACTGATACCAGTCCTGAAAAGAACCTTTGTGGAACTAATAATAACAGCAAGTCTTTAAAATTACCCTCACTGCCTGACAACACTGCTTCCTTCCTGTCCCTATACAAATTGGCAAAAAAAGAGAACGATTAGTGGTTACTGGAACAGCTCTTTTGTGGACCTTGATAGTAACAGCTAATGATGATGATGATGATGATGATGATGAAAGACTAATCTGGCTGTCCCTGTAGCATACACCGTCCTTTCCCTTTCTCTAAACTAACAAAAGACACTCAGGCTGCTGCAAGAATCAGCAGCACAGCAAACCTATCAACACCTAACACCTATACCAGTCCTGAAAAGAACTTTTGTGTACCAAATAGCTAGTGGTTTATCTCTCCCTACTCCACACAGGAACCTGTCCCTATCGTAACAGAAGAAAGAATGTAAAATGGCCACCGGATCGGGTGTATTTATAGGTTAGGGGGAATGTCCAAGTGTCCATGTGCTGTCATGTCTCAATTGGCTGTCCTGTATCACATGATAAACGTGTCACCAAAGGTTAAAGTTCTTGTATACATTAAACACGTAAGTCCGCCGCGGCGAACGACGGAAAAAGGCGTTCGAACGTGCGGACCGCGAATGTCGGAAATTCGCCGCGAAACGACCGCCGGGCGAAACGTTCGTCCATCACTAGTCACCAGAGCCCCCTCTTACATCAGAGTTCCCCTTTACATAAAATTCTTCAGCATTCCCCCTTACATCATGATCAGCAGCACTCCCCTTTACATCAAAGTTCCCCTTGCACTGTAAGGGGTAATCCTGCAGACTCTAATGTAAGGGGGAACTCTGTGCTGGGTTATATTAACCTGAACTTCATGTAAAGGCTAGTAGCCAATAGCTTTGGTCTAGGAATTTGATCTGAGCATGCGTGGCACTTTGTCCGATCGGAATTCTCTACAAACAATCGGACAAAGTCCAATCGGATCATGTTGTCGGAAAGTTTTATAGCCCTGCTCTAAAACTTTGTCCGTCGGATATTCCGACGGAAACAGTCCGATGGAGCCCACACATGATCTGATTATCCGACAACATGGTCTGCTCGGACATTTTCCGTCTGAATGTCCGACCGTGTGTACAAGGGCTAAAACTTTCCGACAACATGATCCGATCGGACTTTGTCCGATTGTGTGTAGAGAATTCCGATCGGACAAAGTGCCATGCATGCTCAGATCAAATTCCTAGACCAAAGCTATTGGCTACTAGCCTGAACGTAGTCCCGTCGTAACGAAATTACGTCATCACGTTATGAACGATCAGATTTTCCGATAACTTTGTCCTACCGTGTGTATGCAACAGTTTAGGACAAAATCCAACAGATTTGGTTGTCAGAATGTCCGACCGTGTGTGCAAGGGCTAAGATTTGCCTAAGGCCTCACAAAGCCTAGAGCCGCGTCTGCTCAGACCTGCCTGAGAAAACCATCCAGATCACTGTGCAGTATTACAGGCCTCCTCAGACCACCATCCCGAGCACTGTGCAGTATTACAGGCCTCCTCAGACCAACGTTCAGAGCACTGTGCAGTATTACAGGCCTCCTCAGACCAACATCCAGAGCACTGTGCAGTATTACAGACCTCTTCAGACCAACGTCCAGATCACTGTGCAGTATTACAGGCCTCCTCAGACCACCGTCCCGAGCACTGTGCAGTATTACAGGCCTCCTCAGACCAACATCCAGAGCACTGTGCAGTATTACAGACCTCTTCAGACCAACGTCCAGATCACTGTGCAGTATTACAGGCCTCCTCAGACCACCATCCCGAGCACTGTGCAGTATTACAGGCCTCCTCAGACCAACATCCAGAGCACTGTGCAGTATTACAGACCTCTTCAGACCAACGTCCAGATCACAGTGCAGTATTACAGGCCTCCTCAGACCACCGTCCTGAGCACTGTGCAGTATTACAGGCCTCCTCAGACCAACGTTCAGAGCACTGTGCAGTATTACAGGCCTCCTCAGACCAACATCCAGAGCACTGTGCAGTATTACAGACCTCTTCAGACCAACGTCCAGAACACTGTGCAGTAATACAGGCCTCCTCAGACCACCGTCTGTTTTTAGCAGATCGGATGGCAGGCGGGTGTCAGCGGACATATCTCTGCTGACATTTACGTGCCCATAGGAGTCAATAGGTGGCTCGCTCAGATCTGCCTGAAAAAAGGACAAGTGGATCAGAGTGGGCTCATAGTGTGAAAGGGGCCTAAGTCCTAACACTAAGACCCCTTTTACACCGAGCCACCCATCCATTCGCGCTAAAGTGACGCTCATTTTAGCGGCACTTTAGCACTGTTTAATCACTTCCCACCTGGTCAATAGCAGATTGATGTCTGGGAAGTGGTTCTGTTATCCTGACTGGGCGTCATATGACGTCGTTCAGGATAACAGCCGCCGCACTCTGGTGGGGGCGCACATCACTGAGGCTTTGGTGGGGGGCTTAAATGAGGCTTTGGTGGGGGGTTTCTATGAGGCTTTGGTGGGGGGCTTTGATGAGGATTTGGTGGAGCTTTGATGGGGCTTTGCCATAGACTTCTATGGAAGCTTTGAAGATGCTTTAAAGCACCGCTGAATCTAAATGGGGTATAATATATGAAACAAAGCAAAAGCAAGCTGTAAACAGGACTGTAAGCTAATCATTTTATTTAGTGACAGGAGCTTTGACTAGCATTCAGAGAGCTTTAATAAAGTGTATCCAAAGCCTTGTTGAAGCCTTGTTGAAGCCGAAGCAAGTATAAATGAGCCCTTAGGGCCAGTTCACACCAGACACAGTTCCGTGCTCTTTTTTTCTGCACTAAAAATGCATGCACAGTATTTTCCATTTATTCCAATGGCTCTAGTTCACACCATGCAGTCAGTTTCTGGTCAGTTGACTGTATGTCAGTATTGTATTGGTGCAGAAAAAATGGAACTGAATCTGGTGTGAACTGGTCCTTAAGTTTAAGACATAAGGGGGGGGGGGGGGAGGGAGGGGGATGCACTAGACTGCATCAAAAACGCACTGGAACGCATGCAGAAAAGCATGTGGACTGTGTTTCTATGGTGTGAACTGCCTCTCATAGCAGAAAGTAAAAAAAATGTTTTTGTCTTTTTTTGTTTTATAGCACAAAAAATAAAAAAAATGCAGAGGTGATCAAATACCACCAAAAGAAAGCTCTATTTGTGGGAAAAATTACATCAATTTTATTTGGGTATAACTTTGCATGACCACGCAATTGTCAGTTAGCCCCGTTTCACACGCGTTTTTCATGCACTTTGGGGCTAAAAATAGTGCCTGTAAAGCGCCTGAAAAACGCCTCCCTTGCAGCTCCAGTGTGAGAGCCCGACTGCTTTCTCACTGGGGCGGTGCACTTGCTGGACTTTAGAAAAAGTCCTGCAGGACGCATCTGTGGGGCGGTGGAGGAGCCATGTATATAGCGCTCCTCCACTGCCCCTGCCCATTGGAACGTATGGGCAGAAGGGCTTTTCGGGTTATTAACCCTTTCTTCTGGCACTAGTGGGGGTTAAAAGCGCCCACTAACGGCCGAAAAGTTCCACTAGCGCGTCCCGTTGTCAGTGTGAAAGGGGTCTTAAAGTAGCGCAGTGCCGTATCGCAAAAAATGGCCTGGTCATGAAGGGGAGGGGGAATCTTCTGGAGGCCAAGTGGTTCATGTAGATATGTACATGTAGGCCTTTATGTGCTGCGTTCAGAGGCAATAAAAAATGCCCCAAAGCTGTGTTTGGAGAAGCACCAATGCGCATAATTTGCATGTGTATATTTATCCTAGGGGCTAGGATACATAAATAGTCACACACGTATAAACGCATGCAAATACGCAACATTAGAGGCATTTTTTCTGCCAAGTTCAGTTTGGGCAGAAAAGATGCAATGTAAATTCATACCCAGCTGTACATGAGGCCTTAGTGACTACAGCGACTATATCGCTCGACAGTCGACACAAGTCGCTGTTAATTTCTGATGTCAGCGATATCGCTGGCCAGCAGTACATTTATGTGTTAAAACTTTTTATGTGAGGAACTTATTCATGAAGAGTGAGAACTGGAGCCAAGAGGGGAATTTTATTGTGTATTGTCTTGTTACATATGGACGACAGACGTATGTCACGACATTCCTGTCAGTCTCTGTCACATCGTAGGTTAGGTTACAACCTGAGGTACTAGCAGCAGCCAGCCCCTCCCCGGTCACATGACGGCTGCTCCCCGCCCACTCCTCCAGTCACAGTCCGCTGTGTGGCGAGGCCGGAGCTGAGGCAGAGATTGTGCCCCGCGGACGGGCTGGACGGACAGCCGGGAGGGATGCGGGGCGCTATGGCGGCGGCATTTACCGGGCTGCAGCGGCTCTCCCATTCCCTGCAGGACCCTGCTAAAGTGGCCGCTTTCCAGCGGCTGTGCGGGGTACGGAGGCCGCTGGAGGAAGAGAAGAAGACGGACTGTCACCCCAATGGGGTGGGGAACGGGACTGCCACCCAGCGGCGGGGTGAGGAGAAGCAGGCGCAGCGGCGGAACTCCCTGACCGGAGAGGAGGGTGAGCAATTCGTCATCCGGAACCGGCTCCTCTATTACCTCTTCACCTTCGGTACCGAGCTGGGCAACGAGCTCTTCTACATCTCCTTCTTCCCGTTCTGGATCTGGAATGTGGACCCGTACGTGGGCCGGAGGGTGATCATCGTGTGGGTGTGGGTCATGTACCTGGGCCAGTGTACCAAGGATGTCATCCGCCTGCCCAGACCCCCCTCCCCGCCCGTCATCAAGATGGAGGTCTTCTACAACTCCGAGTACGGCATGCCCTCCACACATGCCATGTCCGGCACCGCCATCCCCCTCTGCCTCATCCTACTCAGCCTCGGACGGTGGCAGGTAAGACCCAGGGGCCACATCCCTATCCACAGAGAGATCAGGGGCCACATCCCTATCCATAGAGAGATGGGGGGGGGGGGGCACACAACTACCAGGGTCCCCACCCCTATCCATAGAGAGATCAGGGGCAACATCACTACCAGGGGCCCCACCCCTGTCCATAGAGAGTTGGGTGGACCACATCACTACTAGGGGCCCCATCCCCACCTCTATCCATAGAAAGATCAGGGGCCACATCACAAGTGCCACATCCCCACCACTATCCATAGAGAGATTGGGGGCCACATCACTACAGGAGGCCACATCCCCACCACTATCCATAGAGAGATTGGGGGCCACATCACTACAGGAGGCCACATCCCCACCACTATCCATAGGGAGATTGGGGGCCACATCACTACAGGAGGCCATGTCCCCACCACTATCCATAGGGAGATTGGGGGGCCACATCACTACGAGGGGCCACATCCCCACCACTATCCATAGGGAGATTGGGGGCCACAATACTACAGGAGGTCACGTTCCCACCACTATCCATAGGGAGATTGGGGGGCCACATCACTACAGGAGGCCATGTCCCCACCACTATCCATAGGGAGATTGGGGGGCCACATCACTACGAGGGGCCACATCCCCACCACTATCCATAGGGAGATTGGGGGCCACATCACTACAGGAGGTCACGTTCCCACCACTATCCATAGGGAGATTGGGGGGGGCCACATCTCTACGAGGGGCCACATCCCCACCACTATCCATAGGGAGATTGGGGGGGGGGGCACATCTCTACGAGGGGCCACATCCCCCACCACTATCCATAGGGAGATTGGGGGGGGGGCGCCACATCTCTACGAGGGGCCACATCCCCACCACTATCCATAGGGAGATTGGGGGGGGGCCACATCTCTACGAGGGGCCACATCCCCACCACTATCCATAGGGAGATTGGGGGGGCCACATCTCTACGAGGAGGGGCCACGTCCCCACCACTATCCATAGGGAGATTGGGGGGGCCACATCTCTACGAGGAGGGGCCACGTCCCCACCACTATCCATAGGGAGATTGGGGGGGCCACATCTCTACGAGGAGGGGCCACGTCCCCACCACTATCCATAGGGAGATTGGGGGGGCCACATCTCTACGAGGAGGGGCCACGTCCCCACCACTATCCATAGGGAGATTGGGGGGGCCACATCTCTACGAGGAGGGGCCACGTCCCCACCACTATCCATAGGGAGATCGGGGGGGCCACATCTCTACGAGGGGCCACGTCCCCACCACTATCCATAGGGAGATTGGGGGGGCCACATCTCTACGAGGAGGGGCCACGTCCCCACCACTATCCATAGGGAGATTGGGGGGGCCACATCTCTACGAGGAGGGGCCACGTCCCCACCACTATCCATAGGGAGATTGGGGGGGCCACATCTCTACGAGGAGGGGCCACGTCCCCACCACTATCCATAGGGAGATCGGGGGGGCCACATCTCTACGAGGGGCCACGTCCCCACCACTATCCATAGGGAGATTGGGGGGGGGGCCACATCTCTACGAGGGGCCACGTCCCCACCACTATTCATAGAGAGATTGGGGGGGGGGGGGCACATCTCTGCGAGGGGCCACGTCCCCACCACTATCCATAGGGAGATTGGGGGGGGGCCACATCTCTACGAGGGGCCACGTCCCCACCACTATCCATAGGGAGATTGGGGGGGGCCACATCTCTACGAGGGGCCACGTCCCCACCACTATCCATAGGGAGATTGGGGGGGGCCACATCTCTACGAGGGGCCACGTCCCCACCACTATCCATAGGGAGATTGGGGGGGGGGCCACATCTCTACGAGGGGCCACGTCCCCACCACTATCCATAGGGAGATTGGGGGGGGGCACATCTCTACGAGGGGCCACGTCCCCACCACTATCCATAGGGAGATTGGGGGGGGGCCACATCTCTACGAGGGGCCACGTCCCCACCACTATCCATAGGGAGATTGGGGGGGGGCCACGTCCCCACCACTATCCATAGTGAGACCGGGAGCCACATCACAACGAGGGGCCGCGCTCCCGCCCCTGTCCATGGGGACACGAGGGGGCCGCATTCCAACCTGAAACTGACTGCACTGGTGTGAACTAGAGCCATTGGAATACATGGAAAACACTGTGCATGCATTTTTAGTGCAGAAAAAAGTGCACAGAACTGCATCTGGTGTGAACTAGCACTTACAGATCTCGGAAGCAGGCAGGTTCCATTTTAGCTGTGGACATCTGAAGCCCTCCTTTCTTCAGTTCTGGGATTTCCGTGCAGCTGGCTACCCATCATGCATCTCGTGCATGCGGAGTAATGCCTCTGCGTGGCTCTCCTCCTTGAGAGGTTGCAAAAGTGAGATTTCGCCAGTAGGTGATTCGCAAGGACTCCTGAGATGCACGACGCCGCTATCCCATGAACCCTTGCGAATCGCAAGTGGCGGGGACTGCAGGTAGTAAAGGAGAAAAAAAAATCTAAAAGGTATTTACATTTAGAAAAAAGGATTTGCATTGGTAAAAGGGGATTCCATAGAGAGAAAGTAAATAAAATGGGTGGAACTCTGCTTTAACCAGAGCTTACAGTGACCCTCCATTCAGGGAGGTCATCTATGTGTGTTATAAGAAGGGGCCACATCCCCCCCCCCCCCCAATCCTAACCCGATAAGAGGCCACGTTCTCACCCTCAGCCCTATGTCTAGGCAGATAAAAAAAACAGGGGCCACATCCACCCCCTCCAGTCTTTCACCCTGGTGTCACCCACTTACATTGTGTTTTGTTTTTTGTTTGTTTTGTTTTTAAAGAGTGGCCACATTTCCACCCTGACTTATTTATGGGAAGATGGTAAAAAGGGGCCACAACTCCACCCTGACCAGAGTTTCTAGAGGGCTTTAATTTTATTTTTTTTAAATATGAAAAGGGGCCACTTCTCCATTCAGAGAAAACCCATGTATTTTAATATAGGCAGGTTCCATATGTCCATCCTGACCAGAGCTTCTAGTGGTCCTCCACTACGGGGGTCACCTATGTGTCTTATAAGTAAGGTTGACCTCTCTATCATGACTAGAGCTATCTGATCTAGAATTTCTTCAGTCAGGGGACACAGCTCCACCATCGCCCCAACCTTTAGCGATCCCCTCTCTGGGGTCACCTGTGTATATTAGAAGAGGACCCATCTCCACCGTGAATCTTATCCCTAGGCAGATGTTGGATAAGTAGGGGACCTTCATCCTGACCATAGCTTCTAGAAGTCCCCCCCCCCCCTTCCAGGGTCACCTATGTATATTACTATATGAAGGGGACACATGTCCATCATGACCAGAACTGCTAGAGGTTTGGGTCACCTTTTGTATACCGGTATTAGAAGTGGCCCCATCTGAGCTATGAATCCTCCTAGAGTTTCATCACATTGATTTACTAGAACTGGAGAATGTTAAATTTGGTGCAGCTGTTCATGGCAGCCAATCAGCTTCTAACTAAAGCTTGTTCAGTTAAAGAGGAAGTAAACCCTTCCAAACAACTTGGACCTATAGGTAAGCCTAGATTAAGGCTTACCTGTAGGTCCAAGCAATATCTCCTAAACCTATATGGTTTAGGAGATATTTGCCCGAAAATGGGCACCGCTGTCTACGGCGCATGTGCCGTAGACAGCGGCGCGCAGGCGCACTAAATGCGGCAAATCCATGAATGGATTTGCCAAATTTGTCGACTCCCGTGCGCATGCGCGGGAGTGACGTCATCGCGGCTTCGCCGAGTGGCAGCGGCGGAGCTGCGAGACGCGACTCCCGTGCGCATGTGCGGGAGTGACGTCATCGCGGCTTCGCCGAGTGGCAGCGGCGGAGCTGCGAGACGCGACTCCCGTGCGCATGCGCGGGAGTGACGTCATCGCGGCTTCGCCGCTGTCATTGGTCGGAGCTGCGAGACGCCACCAGCAAGATGGACGCGGCGGACTACAGGGATCAGCGGCGACTTCGCTGGCTCCTGTGTCAGGTAAGTGACACATAATGAGCTACTATGCGATGCATAGTAGTCCATTATGCTTTACCTTTGCAGGGAAAAAAAGAGGAAGTAAACCCATCAGGGTTTACTTCCTCTTTAAGCTTTGACAAAAAAAATAAAAAATAGTTTCTATGCAGAGCTGCACCAGATTTTGCACACTCCAGTTTTAGTAAACCCCTCCCCCCATAGAGACTTTTGTATGTTTTAGATCTATAATCTTTGATCTGGGCAGATGGTGGGTAAAAAGGTGCGGTATCTCCTGATCTAAGCTGTGGGATCTTCTAGAGAACAATAGAACACTCTGCTCCAGAGCTTCTCTCAGTTAACTTTTGCAAATAGTCTGTTTTACATCTCGTAGAGGTAGAGAAATGCGTGGGAGTAGAACATTTTTGATTCCTTATTAACGGGGTCATGTTGAAGAGCCTGCAGTATTCAGCCAAGGGGGAAGATCCAAGTTTGATTTTTGTCCAGGGTCCTAATTAATCTAATTCTGTGAGGGAAGGTGCCATGTCTTTCTTCTCATCAGAACTGTGTGAGCTTTTTTTTTTTTTATTTGAGAGGAATTTTAGTGGGTCTAACATCTAATCTGTATTATCTGATCTTTGGGGCACTTCTTTCTGTAGGTTGGTGGGAATTAGTACTGAGCTCAGAGTTTTACAGCCCAGATGGCTGGTGGGGAAATGTCAGATCTTCCCTTTGACCCTAAACTCTGTGAGCTTCTGGAGTCTCAGCAGTTGAGGGACATCTATGTATCTTAGAAATTCAGAGTACCAGTTCGGAATCTCTGTCCTGGGCAGATAAGGTGCCATTTCTTCCTTCTTATCTGTGAATTCATTCTCTTATGTATGTTGGGTAATGTTCAAAGTATCAGTTTTAGCGTTTTATGGCTGGTGAGAAGAGTGAGCACCTTTATCTGAACTATGTTTACCCATAGAGTTCTTCCTCTTGAGGGCATTTCTGATAGTGAGCTTGAGGCAGATACCATTGGTACTGATCTTTCTAATCTGTTAGGTTCAGTTTCCATAAGCATAACTCCACTTTTGTTGGGGGGGGAAACATTCCTCTCTGGGTGATCTATGAACATTGCAATTATTATAACAACCTCTGCGGCTATGTAGGAAAATGTAATCTAATGGGAGTGGTTTCATAATTATCAATCAGCTGTGCACCTGCACTAATGCGTAAAGCTGTTGGGCCTGCATCTCTTTGGATGTGTTCCTATTGGGAGTATCTCACCAAAAATTAAGTTTTTATTGCAGGGGATGCCTGAATTCTGACTTGTATCCAAGGCTTCATGTACACGGGACATTTTTACCACCTTTTCTGAACAATTTAACTTGACAGATAGTAGCTCAGTTTTCATGCCGCTTTTGCATTTAGAAGCGTTTGATAAAATAAAAAAAAATAAAAATGTATTTCTTTTTTTTTCAAAATAGTCAAAAATGAAAAACCCCTGTAAACGAAACATGGCTAAATGCGAGTTACTGCGTTTTAGTGCTTGAAATGCCTCTGAACTCAGCATCCAAACTCATTTTTTTGCTTTACAAAAAAAGCCTCTAAATGTAAGTGGCTAAACGGCCCTGTGTACATGTACTGATAAGATAACAGAGGAGAGTTCAGGAGCAGTTGAAAAAAAATGCCCAACTGCTCCTAAACGTCTGTTTACCATCAGCAGTGTACATGAGGCCTTAGTATAGACTTCTGGGGGAAAACGGTGAGCCAATCACACAGGCAGGAAACGTTTCTGGGGGGGTGGTCAATACACATTCTGTGTACAGAAAAGCTCCAGGTAGCCATATTGCATTACATTTGCAGAGAATTACAGAGCTGTAGATTGGAAAGGTCATTTTCAATAATATTCCATTACAATATGATTTGTTGCAATTGTCTATGCTATATTATTATTATTATTTCTTTATTTGCTTTTTTTTTTCCACACGAAAGTGGAGTTACCATTTAGGGTCCTTTCACACGGGGCGGATCAGTTCTGATCCGCCCCGTGGATGTCCGTTTGCTCAGCGGGGATCACTCCGCCGATCCCCGCTGAGCAGGGAGATGACAGGTCTGTCTCCGCACACTGTGCAGGGACGGACCTGTCACAGCGCCGCTCTCCCCTATGGGAGATCGGATGACGACGGACCGCAGTGCCCGTCGTCATCCGATCCGATCCGCAGACGGATGGAAAAATAGCTTTTTCCTCCGTCACACTTTTTCGGATCGGAGCGGGTCGGATGTCAGCGGACATGTCACCGCTGACATCCGACGCTCCATAGAGCTCTATGGAGCACCCGTTCAGGTCCGCCTGAAAAACTGACAGGCGGGCCTGAACGGGACGTTAGTGTGAAAGGGGCCTTAAGGTACTAATAATCTAATGCTCTTACCACAATCCAGCAATCACATTCTGCAGGCAATCTGGTTATATTCAAGGGAACCTACTAGAATCCAGCACAAATCTGGCATGAACATCTAAGCAGTAGCAAAGAGACTGCCAAAAACTTTTGCTCAAGGTAATAAAAATGATATCCAATTTTGCCCTGGGAATGTGTGTTTGTTCCTGCCTCTTAAGGGCCAATCACACCAGTCACTGTGTTACAATGTAGCAGCTGGTATGAGATGAGATCACTGCAGTACTGATAACCAGTCCCTGTCCTTTCTTCTTCTTTTTTCTTTCTTCTTTCATATCTTCCTCCCATTAGGGAGATCTCCTTTTGTTTCCTCTTCCATAGCCAAATCAGGAAGTGAATGAAAATCCCTTCAAAGTGAGGGAATCCCAGGGTGTCACCATAACTAGTGTCCCCATTGGAAGATTTCTCCTCTATCACTGTTCTGATTGCAACCCAAAATGTGGGATTTCTTTTACTTTCACTTTCAGTGATAATGGTATACAGGAAAATTGAGGACAAATCTCCCTAACGGGGTGCACAGACAGCAAGAAACCCTAACTAGTAGAGCTGCATGATTAATGTTCAAGAATCGTTATCCACAATCCCCCTATATATATATATATATATATATATATATATATATATATATATATTTATTTTATTTTTTTTCTTTTCTTTTAGTAGACATATTATTTGTCACACTGGATATGCGCAGCGGTCTTTCAAATGCAATTTTTTGGGGGAAAAATTACTTTAATTAAAAAAAAAAACAAAAAAAAAAACGAAGGCCCCTTTCACACTGACGAACCGTTCAGGCCTGCCTGTCAGTTTTTCAGGCGGACCTGAACGGATGCTCCATAGACCTCTATGGAGCGTCGGATGTCAGCGGTGACATGTCAGATCCGAAAAAGTGTGACGGAGGAAAAAGCTATTTTTCCATCCGTCATCGGATCGGGTGACGACGGACACTGCGGCCCGTCGTCATCCAATCTCCCATAGGGGAGAGCGGCGCTGTGACAGGTCTGTCCCTGCGCAGTGTGCAGAGACGGACCTGTCCTCTCCCTGCTCAGCGGAGATAGACGGAGTGATCCCCGCTGAGCAAACGGATATCCACGGGGCGGATCAGCACTGATCCGCCCCGTGTGAAAGACCCCTAACCGGTAAAGTTTTTTTTTTTTTTTTTTTTTTTTTGTATAATGTGAAAGATTTTACGTTGCGAGAATTGTGAGAGAATCGTGATCTTTTTATTCTAAGCAAAAAAATTGATTCTCATTTTAGCCAGAATCCTGCAGCTCAACTAATGAGTTTTGTTCCCTCTCCACTCTATCCAAAACTAAAAGCAAAAAAAAAAAATTGTCCTTTAGTTATATTTAAGCGGAGCTACACGTACTGTAGCTGCTGACTTTTTTACTATAAGGACACTTACCTGTCCAATGATCCACCGATGCTCTCTCTCAAGCCAAGTCTCCAACTGACTTCGGGTGCAGGTGCGGCCATCTTAAGTAAGGGAAACGTCTCACAGCTGGTTTCCTACTGCACAAGCATGAGCCACTCTGTGCCTTATGTATGGTCCCTTAGTCTTCTGGAACCCGTGATGGCCCCCCCCCCAAGCCAGGATATCACAATAGCTGTGGGGGAGCCAAATGAACTTGCATTCACCTATGGCCAACTCAGCATAGGGTTAAAGGTGAATGAATTGTCTTTTCAATGGTTATTTAGATATACAGTACATGTAAAATATAATCAGCATTATATAAATAATGTTATCAGTGTGTATTGATGTCTTAGGAAAAAAAACTTGTTTCCTTGCATGGTTGTAAATCCTATTGAACATGGAAACAGCCATATTTGCTCATTGCGTAGTTATGACCTGCTTTACAGCGCTACACAGAAGTTCTGCTATACTGCTTTTTCTAAAGCAGGCCATAAATTAAGCTATTTTCTTTCCTGCAACCAGTGTTGATGGGGGGGGGGGATCCTTCCTGCAAAGCATTTGTATTCTGACAATGGGAGGCTTCCCAGCTATTGGAATACAATTATCACTGCCACAGCTATAGCCAATGACAGTAATTGACCACAAAACCCTGACAGGCTGGTTGTATTGATCAGTACAACCAGCCTGCCCATACGTTGACCAAAATTCAGCTTGTCCTTACTGAACTGGATGGATTTCAATCAGTCTATGGTAGACTTAGTCTTCATCAGCAGACTCATTAAATACAATACAATGCAATCACTCAGTGTCTGGCTGATATCTTATCTCAGTGGTTAAGATTTCAAATTAAATGTTCTTGTTGCAGGGTCAGCTCAGCTCTGTTTGCCTTCTAGGTCAAAGTAACACTTGTACCTGTTTATTGATATCATTTTTTTGCTTTGTATGGCAATTTGCCTTGTAGTTAGGGCCGGTTCACACAGCGAGGCACGGCGAGGCGTCTCCGACTTGCCTCGCCGCGACCTGCGGGGACCTCAGCGGCGACTTGCAGAGGACTTCTGTATAGAAGTCAATGCAAGTCGCCCCCGAAGTCGCCCAGAAGTAGTACAGGAACCTTTTTTCTGAGTCGGAGCGACTCGAGTCGCTCCTCTCAGAACGGTTCCATTGTACAGAACGGGGGCGACTTGCGGGAGCGAGGCGAGGCGAGCCATGTCGCCTCGCTGTGTGAACCGGCCCTTAACGTTTAATGGAGCATGTAGAATTTTTTTTTTTATACATATGTATAAAGACCAAACACCAATACATATCTTGGAAACCTAAAACTATCCAGTAGTAGCCTCTTGGGATTCACAACTATTTGTCCTGGCCAGCATGTTTATTATAAACAAAAAATATTGTAGACCCAATTGTTGATTAAAGCGGGGCAATAGATGGATCGAAATGTGTCCGGTTGAGCAAGGACCAGTCAAATTTCCATCCATCTATGGCTGTTCCTGCTCAACAAGTCAATATGATCTGTTGAATGGGAATGTTGGAAAACTTTTGTCGATCATCGCCTGGGGCTGCTGATGGAGAGGAGAGGAGAGGAGAGTAGTCCACTCTCAGAATACAATGGCACAGCAGGGAGCATTCCTCCATTTAACTTGCTTGTGTGGATAGGAGAATCCGTTTTGCTTTTTTTTTTTTCTCGAAAAAAAGAATAATTTACATTCTATGGTCAGCATTAGGCCGGCCATACATGGAGTGAATTTAATTGTTGCCGGAAAGAATTTTGCTTTATTTCCCTTCAACACAGACAGTGTTTGATGCGGGAATCCCTCCGGCTGGGCCATTGCCTATATCAGTGAATGGAAGTGCCTTGGCTGTACAGACTCGCCCACACAGCCAAGTCTGACAGGTACCCGTGACAGGATACGTAGGCTTTGAGTAGTCTGTGCACCCGTCTCTGCTTACCTGTCAAACTCTGCTGTGTGGGGGAGTCTACAGAAGATTAGCTTCCATCACTTGTGTGGGCTCTCTGCACACAGGTCCCTACAAGTACAAAAATAAACACACCATGCTATACGGGGCTAAGTGCCTGTGTGAATGCGTAATTAAAGATAATTCTATAGCTTCCTTAAGTCTTTGTTTTATTTTTGTCACTGCTTGTGTAATGAGACAGTAGATTGATGAACGTTCACAAAATTTGGTTTAATGTTTAAGAATAAGAAGTTGTTTGTTGTTCTTTATCAAAAAAAAGCTCCAGTATAATGTTTTTCATTTTTAAATCTGTACTCCAGGAAAATGGAAAAAAAAAAGAACAAAAAAAAAAAAAAACGCCCTTAGTGGGATTCTCCTGCTCTGCAAGAGTTAAATACTTTTATTCACCATAACCCTTAACTTTTGTAAGTTCCTCCTTCCATGTGGCTGGTTTGTTTGCCTTCCAGAATGGCTGTTTGCCTTGATTATTATTATCCAAGTCTATACCCCCAGGCTCATTCCAAACTGTTTGTCAGTCTTTCAAAGCTCACTTCCAGTGATGCATTTTTGCCATACTGGTTGAACGTGCTCCATTTTTATTTAAGATGTTGTACTTGCAAACATAAACTGTAAAATAGGAGAAATGACTCGATCTCGGGAGCCGGTTGTAAAGTCAGGGCTGCAACTAACGATTTCCATAATCGATTAGTTGGTAGATTGTTTCGATTAATCGGTTAATAAGCTTTAAAAAAAAAAAAAAGTGGGTCAAATTGACGTTCATTTTCAACCACAGTGATATGGGAAAATTTGGAAATAATAGAAAACGTCTTAGTCAAAGGAATTTTCAGACAGTGTATGTGATTTTCAGTCAGAAATTACATTCATTTTAAAAACAAGTGAACATTTCAAACAAAATTCTTTCATTCAGCGAATGTTCAAAGATTTTTCATCTGAATATTCTCGCCTGAAAATTGATCTGTGTGGTCAGCACAAGGCTCGGTACACACATATGCAGTTTGCTTTTGATCTGTTTCTGCAGTGCTTATTGCTGTACGTTTTTTTTTTTTTAGGCACATGATTTTACTGCAATTTGTATTTTTGCATTTTTTTGGGGCAGATTAAAAAACACAAATTGCTGCAAAAACTCATCACATGCTTTTCTGCAGCTTCTCTATTGAAGTATATTGAACCAATAAAGCACCGTTTTGCATTAAAAGACCCTGACCCTTTCAGATATGAACGTGTCCCATAGGAAACCATGTAAATGAACTGTAGAGTATTCCTGCAAAAAGCACCAATAAACACATTGATGTGAACCAGGTCTAAGACGTTTACTAACATAATGGGGTTAAAAAAACTACTGGTCTTCAAGTGGTTGTAAACCCTTACAAACCACTTTGACCTACAGGTAAGCCTAGATTAAGACTTACCTGTAGGTCCAAGAAATATCTCCCAAACCTACACGGTTTAGGAGATATTTATTAAAGACAGTCGCCGCTGTGACAGCGGCGTGCAGGCACACTATTGCCATCAGGGTTTTCTTCCTCTTTAAAGGGGAAATACTTTTTTTTTTTAGGGCAAATGGGTGGGGATTATTGAATGCTAAGAGTGCTTTATGGATTTATTTTAAGATGCTTAAAAAGGAAAAAAAAGCCTTTCCTTTTTTTTTGAGTGACGTCATTATTCTTGTGTTGCAAGCTTTGGTAAAATAGCCTTGTCTAAGCTGAGTAGGGCTGCAACTAACGATTATTTTCATAATCGATTAGTTGGTCCATTGTTTCGATTAATCGGTTAATAACATATTAAAAAAAAAGTGGGTCAAATTGACATTCATTTTCAACCACAGTGACAGGAAAAATTGGAAATAGAAAACTTCTTGGTCAAATTTGAATTTTCAGACAGTGTTTGTGGTTTTCGTTCATAAATGACATTAATTTTAAAAACAGAATATTAAAAACAAGTGAAAATTTCAAATAAAATTCTTTCATTCAGCGAACGTACAAAGATTTTTCGTCTGAATATTCTCGTCTGAAAATGGATCCGTGTGGCCAGCATAAGGCTCGGTACACACCTGTGCAGTTTGCTTTTGATCTGTTTCTGCCGTGCCTTTTTCTGTACGTTTTTTTTGTGCACGTGATTTTACTGCAATTTGCATTTTTGCATTTTTTTTCTTGGGCAGATTAAAAAACAAATTGCTGCAAAAATGCATTTCATGCTTTTCTGCAGCTTCTCCATTGAAGTATATTGAACCAATAAAGTACCATTTTGCGTTAAGTCCCTGACCCTTTCAGATGTGAACGTGTCCCATAGGAAACCATGTAAATGAACTGTAGTGCATTTCTGCAAAAAGCACCAATAAACGCATAGATGTGAACCAGGTCTAAGATGTTTGCTAACATAATGAGATAAAAAAAAACTAAAATGAGCCCTTTATAGTAGAAAAACACAGATAATCGCTACTCTAAGGAGTTCATTTTTTTACTGTAGAACAGTAAGAGTAATATTTACAGTAGCGATTATTTGCTCTTTTTGTACTATAAATTACTCATTTTAGTTTTTTTGACACCATTATGTTACTGACCGATTAATTGATTATGAAAATAGTAATCGATTAATTTCATAATCGATTAGTTTCAGCCCTAAAGCTGAGAATACAATGTTGTAAGTTGCGTATTTTAAAAAATGCTTTTCATTTCCACTGCAGCGGATATTACTTCTGACAGTCAGCAGATGAGGGAGATGAGATGTCTCACCCGGTGACCTTTTAGTCATGGCGGTCACGTGCTTCATTCTGTTTAGAAAAGGATTTCTGTATGAGCAAGGACTAGGAGGTGCAGCGTTCACTGTCATTCTGCCTGTCATAAGTGTGTGTGGGATTCTGATGGTGTATTCAGTCCTTGCTTCATTCTGACCTTTACTGTATAATGTCTAGTGGAATAAGAGCGCTTTTGTTGGTTTTTGCTCTGGAGAAATGGTTGGGGGGATGGTGTGTTTTTTATTTTATTTATTTATTTATTTTTCCTTCCATAGCTACCCTGGAGAACCTGATTAGTTAGATCCTGTTTTTTTTAAAAAGCTTTTACAGATTTATTATATCCACCTCAGCTGGGTTCTAGTTTAGGTTGGAATTGTTGTGCACTGTTAAGACCCCACCAGTCAGCGGCTACCTGTCATTTTCAAAAATGCTTGAGGCTGTTTATCAAGGAGTTGCCAGAGCTACATCACTGCGAAAATAAGCAGTTTAAGCCGGCCATAGACCGTTTAAATCTCCACCGGTTCAGCAGGGACTGGACGGATTTCTAACCACATATGGGCAGGCTAAATGTCCCCAAGATAATCGATCGACCAACTTTGGTACAACCAGCCTGCTGGGTTTTCAGGGGATTATTGCGAGAAGCTGTTATAGCTGCTAGCAATAATAACTGTATTGGTGTCACTGGTCCAATATACGCTTATTGCAATTAATTTTTTTAACCAAAAATATGTAGCGGGAAAACATTGGCTTAAACTGATGAACATATTGTATTTATTTTGTTGGGGATATGTATTATAGCAAAAAGTAAAAAATATTTTTTTTCAAAATTGTCACTTTTTTTTTTTTTATAGCGCAAAAAATAAAAACCGCAGAGGTGATCAAATACCACCAAAAGAAGTCTATTATTGTGTGTGTGTGTGGGGGGGGGGGGTGAGGATATCCATTTTATTTGGGTACAGCGATGCACTACTGCATAATTGTCAAGTAAAGTGACGCAGTGCTGTATTGCAAAAAAATGGCCTGGTCAGGAAGTGGGTAAAACCTTTCAGGGCTGAAGTGGTTAAAGTGGCATTAAAGCAGTGCTCGACAAAACCCGGTCGCCAGGTCGCATTGGCGACTAGAATCAGCGACCTTGCGCCTGGGGCAGCATAGCTGGGGGTATCCCGTCTCCGTGGACCCCCCCCCCCCCCGCGCGCGCGATCGCGTCGGGCCGCGCCGCAGGCGGCCGGTAATTGAGCCCCCGGCTTTGAGGCCTTCTGTGATCCTATGGTTCCTTCTGGAATCTGGCGCCCTCTTGTGGTGGCCGTTGGAATTACAACCAACAATGCTAATGGGCCAGTCTTTCTCCATCCCTTTACTTAGAACCCCTAAACAAAACAAAAAAAATATGTATATTATATTATAATATATATATATATATATATATATATATATATATATATATATATATATATATAATTTTTTTTTTTTTTTTTATTATTTATTCTAACACCCTAGAGAGTAAAATGGTGGTTTTTGCAATACTGTCTGTCACACCATATTTGCACAGCGGACTTACAAGCGCACTTTTTTTGGGGGAAATTTTTTTATTTAATAATAAAAAAAAAGACAACAGTAAAGTTAGCCCAATTTTTTTTTTTTTATATTGTGAAAGATAATGTTACGCCGAGTAAATCGATACCCAACATGTCACGCTTCAAAATTGCGCCCGCTCATGGAATGGCGACAAACTTTTACCCTTTAAAATCTCCATAGGCGACGTTTAAAAAATTCTTCAGGTTGCACGTTTTGAGTTACAGAGGAGGTCTGGGGCTAGAATTATTGCTCTTACTCTACCGATCGCAGCGATACCTCACATGTGTGGTTTGAACAACGCTTTCATATATGCGTTCGCTTCTGCACGCAAGCTTGGCAAGACAGGGCACATTTAAAACAATTTTTTTTTCTTATTTTAACTTTTATTTTTATTTTTTTTCACTGTTCTTTTAAAAAAAAAAAATGTGTGTCACTTTTATTCCTATTACAAGGAATGTAAAAATCCCTTGTAATAGAAAAAAGCATGACCGGTCCTCTTTTATATATGAGATCTGGGGTCAGAGAGACCTCACATCTCATATTTACACTAAAATGCAATTTAAAAATGTCCCTCTAAGAGCTATGGGCAATGACTTGGAGACAGGTGGGGGGCTGGGGGCGCTATCTTCCCCTCACTCGTCTCCATGTCAGACCAGGGACAGGTCCAGATCGCCGTCACGGACCCGGCTCCTAACTTTTTTAGCTGGCTCCTAGATTCCAAGCAAATTTGTCAACCCCTGCATTAAAGGTTCTGTTTAAAAAAATAAAAATAAAAATGTTCTATTTACCTGCTCTGTGCTCCTGGCTCCTTCTCTTTGACCAGTGCACCTAATAGCAAGCCGCTTGCTATGGGGGCACTAGTGCATACTCACTCCTGAGTTCTGCTCTATGAATTGAGCTGTGGCTTGGCCCACCCCAGTCTCCCTCCTCATTGACACACACTGGCTGTGATTGACAGCCGTGGGAAGCAGTGGCTCCTGCTGCTATCTCAGCCAATGAAGAGAGGGTGTCCCAGCACAGCCACAGCTTTTGTGCATGTCACTGGATTGAGAGGGAGCTCAGGTGAGTATTAGAGGGGCTGCTGCATATAGGTTTTTTACTTTCATGCATAGAATGCATGAAGATAAAAAACCTTCAGCCTTCACAGCCACTTTAAATAAATACCTTTTTTTTTTTTTTTTTTCTTCTATTCGGGCACGTGACAAAACTGTCTACTCTGTGTGATGTGGGGGGGGGGGCACTTTTTCCCCCTTTACATCACCTAGAGCTTTGAATGTCGACGGTTGATGTCACTGCTGTATTGAATTCAGCCCTGTTGTCGGCTCTGCCAGTCACACAGTTAAGCCAAGGCTTTACGGTCATTTGACCACATAGAAAAAAAGTGTATTTAAATAGCAAATAATGCTAAAATGTTTGCAAGGCAATGTGGAGCAGTGGGGAGGGTGAAGTATTGTGTAACCTAAACAACTTCTTTAAAAGGCAGATTTCAAAAAGGCTTCTTAAAGAGGAAGAAAACCAATGATGGGTTTTACTTCCTCTTTTCTCCCCTGCAAAGTAAAAGCATAATGGGCTACTATGCAATGCATACTAGCACATTATGTGGCACTTGCCTGTAAACTATGCCCAAACTGTCCCCACTGGTGGCTTCATCCATCTTCACTTATCTTCCTTCCGGGACTCCGGTTCTGTGACTGGCCGGAGTTGCGTGACGTCACCTGCGTGCGGGAGCCGCCGGTCACGGCACGGACCTTTTAGAAACAGTGCGCATGCGCCCATGACATCGGTGCAAGCATTTATGCTAAATATCTCCTAAACCCTGCAGGTTTAGGAGATCTTTCCAGTACCTACAGAGAAGCTTACTTGAGGATTACCTGTAGGTTAAAGTGGCAGGAAAGGGTTTACAGCCACTTTAAAGCAGAACTTCACCCAAAAGTGGAAGGTCTTCTTTTTGATTGGCCAGCGGAGCGGGTTGATTTATTATTATTTATTTTTATTTTTTAAGGAATGCATTCCCCCATCCACACAAGCGAGAAATCTTCCTTTATTCTATTGTATCCGACATCAGAGACTCCTCTACTGTCAGAATCCTCTGGTCATTGCAGGTGCTGATTGAATGAGTTTTCCAACAGTCCCCTTTGACAGAAGGCCATCATTTTTTGTATGAGCTGTGGTGTGTCAGGCTGGGTTCACACTGATGCAAATTGGATGACGGTTTTCCTGCATTAAATTTGCATGACAGGAGAGTGACCGGCTCTCGATGGAGTCAGTTCACACATCTCCGGGGCTGCAATGGTCCGAATTGCAGAAGAGTTCTGTGTGCGTCTTCTGGTCGGTTTCAGGTGTGAATTCAGCCAAACATTCGGACCCGATTCACACCTAAAATGGTGAAGAGCCGCAGCTAGTGTGAACCCGGCCTAAATCTACAACGCATCTGCATATTTCCATTCCACACTGTCTGCGGCTCAGCTGTTCATAGAAATTTGTGAAATGTTACACTGTGGCATTTTAATATACTTTAATATAAAAGTAACGCAAGTAAATAGTGGCGCAAGGCCCGCCGACATTTTACCATGTAGGACGGTGTTTCTCAACCTTTTTACCTTGGAGGAACCCCTGGCAAAATGTTTGAGATCTCGAGGAACCCCTGAAATAATGCTCACATCTACAGCTCACAGAACATTGGTTTGATCAGCGAGCTGTTGAAAAAAATTTGTAGAAATAGCATTAAATAAAAGAATAAATATTAAAACGTACCTATTTAATGTGAAACTGGTGCTTACTTTTCCTGCAGAGCTGATCTATTCAGAGCACATTACATGGGTGCAGGAGACGTGACATGGGACGTGACATGGGACGTGACATGGGAATTCCTTGGGGCCCCCACAGGTCACCAGAACTAGCGTCCCCTCTATGGCAACCCACAATTTGGGGGCATACTTTTGCTTTCAATGATTATGATAAACACGACAAATAAGGACAGTGAATCTCTCCAATGGCGACACAGACATTAAAATCCTGACAGGGGTTCTAATCCATCTCCACTCTATCCAAAACGAAAGTGTTTGCCTTTTAGTTTTACTTTACCATTGTACCAGCTGGGTACAGTTCAAAATGAATCCAAATTATAAACATTTTCTAAATGATCTCTTTCCTCATTTACAGTGCCTTGCGAAAGTATTCGGCCCCCTTGAACTTTTCAACCTTTTGCCACATTTCAGGCTTCAAACATAAAGATATAACATTTTTATTTTTTGTGAAGAATCACCAACAAGTGGGACACAATTGTGAAGTGGAACGAAATCTATTGGATTTTTGAAACTTTTTTAACTAATAAAAAAATGAAAAGTGGGGCGTGCAAAATTATTCGGCCCCCTTGTGTTAATACTTTGTAGAGCCACCTTTTGCTGCGATTACAGCTGCAAGTTGCTTGGGGTATGTCTCTATCAGTTTTGCACATCGAGAGACTGAAATTCTTGCCCATTCTTCCTTGCAAAACAGCTCGAGCTCAGTGAGGTTGGATGGAGAGCGTTTGTGAACAGCAGTTTTCATCTCTTTCCACAGATTCTCGATTGGATTCAGGTCTGGACTTTGACTTGGCCATTCTAACACCTGGATACGTTTATTTGTGAACCATTCCTTTGTAGATTTTGCTGTATGTTTGGGATCATTGTCTTGTTGGAAGATAAATCTCCGTCCCAGTTTCAGGTCTTTTCCAGACTCCAACAGGTTTTCATCCAGAATGGTCCTGTATTTGGCTGCATCCATCTTCCCCTCAATTTTAACCATCTTCCCTGTCCCTGCTGAAGAAAAGCAGGCCCAAACCATGATGCTGTCACCACCATGTTTGACAGTAGGGATGGTGTGTTGAGGGTGATGAGCTGTGTTGCTTTTACGCCAAATATATCGTTTTGCATTGTGGGCAAAAAGTTTGATTTTGGTTTCATCTGACCAGAGCACCTTCTTCCACATGTTTGGTGTGTCTCCCAGGTGGCTTGTGGCAAACTTTAGACGAGACTTTTTATGGATATCTTTGATAAATGGCTTTCTTCTTGCCACTCTTCCATAAAGGCCAGATTTGTGCAGTGTACGACTGATTGCTGTCCTATGGACAGACTCTCCCACCTCAGCTGTAGTTCTCTGCAGTTCATCCAGAGTGATCATGGGCCTCTTGGCTGCATCTCTGATCAGTCTTCTCCTTGTCTGAGCTGAAAGTTTAGAGGGACGGCCAGGTCTTGGTAGATTTGCAGTGGTCTGATACTCCTTCCATTTCAAAATGATCGCTTGCACAGTGCTCCTTGGAATGTTTAAAACTTGGGAAATCTTTTTGTATCCAAATCCGGCTTTAAACTTCTCCACAACAGTATTACGGACCTGCCTGATGTGTTCCTTGGTCTTCATGATGCTCTCTGCGCTTTCAACAGAACCCTGAGACTATCACAGAGCAGGTGCATTTATACAGAGACTTGATTACACACAGGTGGATTCTATTTATCACCATCAGTCATTTAGGACAACATTGGATCATTCAGAGATCCTCGCTGAACTTCTGGAGTGAGTTTGCTGCACTGAAAGTAAAGGGGACGAATAATTTTGCACGCACCACTTTTCAGTTTTTTATTTGCTAAAAAAGTTTAAATTATCCAATAGATTTCGTTCCACTTCACAATTGTGTCCCACTTGTTGGTGATTCTTCACAAAAAATTAAAATGTTATATCTTTATGTTTGAAGCCTGAAATGTGGCAAAAGGTTGAAAAGTTCAAGGGGGTCGAATACTTTCACAAGACACTGTATCTTCGGATATTTTAGCTTTATGCTAATGCAAACTTAGAAAGCAAACTACACCCCACAATGCGGAGTGAGCACATCATATCTAATCGCCGTATTTTACATTTTGATCATTCTCACGACAGTTTGTTTAGAGAAAAAATAATTCAGTTCATGGACTAAGGATTGTGTTTGTCAAAACCCACGTGAAAATTTTTAGCAAACAGCCTGTATATATTCAAAAAGCATCTGTCAACGCTCAGTCCTGGGTTTTCTTTACTAACGAGCATAACAAACAATGGGCCTCCTTTCTGAAGAATAGCAGAGGGGAAAGAAATGGTGCTGCTGGGACCTAGTCATTTTCCAGCTGTCTCTGCCTATAAATTAACAAAATAATGAATGTGAACAGCGGAGTGTATTTACTTTCTGCAATTTGGGCCTCATTCACACAGCCGTATAGATTTACACAGGTTCTTGCTGGCAGCAAGATGTGCAAGGCTTCATGTACACAGGACATTTTTACAACCTCTCCTGAACGATTTAACTTGACAGATGGTAACCTACGTTTAAAACATCCGTCTTGCCTAATTTTTTTTTTTTTTACCAATGTGGGTACGTTTATTCCCCAAAAACTGTGCCTTTTAAGGTACAAACAGGTTTTTATTCATGGGATCTGCAGGTGCAAGTACAGGCCATAAGAGCTCTGGTTGGGCTGGCTGCTCCTTATTCTTTATCATTGTGTGGTTTTCTTTTCTAAGTCTGAGCTGTGCATATCTGTCATCTGCTGCACAAAGCGGTTCCCTTCCATAACACTGTCTGGGAGGAAATAGCTGGAATTGCATGTTTCACATAACTTATTTATGGGGAACCAAGACTTTCTGCAGCTTACTAAGGTCATGGCTGATTGGAGTACACAATTTGATATTCTTCCAGTTTAATTAGTTTTAGATAATTCAGTCCCATATTCAAGTCCTCTTCATGAAATATATAAAGCTATCATTATACATTTATACTAGTCTTAGGTATTGGAGACTATTTAAAATGATAGGTTAACCTTGTTATTAAATTATGAGGTAGAGCTACTACTTTAATAAAAATGATAAACTAAAAACATTTAAAGCGTTTCCACATTTGCAGTCAGATTTTAAGAAAACCCTGCTGTATGTTTGAGTTCATAGCTACACAGTTTCCCTAAAATGAAATGATAAAATATATTTCTTACCTCTTAGGCCTTATACACACTGACGTTCAACTCCCCATAACACTTTTACTGCTAGCAGGAGAAAAGCGTCATTAAAAAAAGCACCTAAAGTCACATTTTACACGCCTTTTCGATGCATCAAGTGTTGGAACATTAATGGATTCCATCAGCTGGAATATTCATCTATTCTTAGCCATTGGAATGAATATAAACTCAAGCACAAGTATTTAGGTGCCTTTATACACCTTTATGTGTATCAAGCATCTTTTTTTCCTGTTCTATAGCTCTTTTCCTGAATGTGGTGGTGCAAATTTTTTTTAGCCTGTAAATGCTCACCTTATGCCCCGTACACACGATCCGAAAATCTTACGGAAAATACCGATTTCGAAGCGATCGTACGATAATCGGATCGTTAGTACAGAGCTTTCAAGAGCCGATTAGGACAGTTCATCTGATCTTATTCTATCGGACATGCACGGAAAAAATTTTTCGTACGATGCCAGATCGTACGATTTTCTTTTAATCAGTACAGCTGTCGTTCGAAAATGCAATACAAATGCATTACAACACATGACATCACTTCCGAATTTTTTTTCTGTCGTGCGGGAATTTTCGTGACTTTAGTAAACTCATCAGATTCAATCTGAAATTAGCATGCAATAAAAAACGATAATTCGTCCGATAATCTCATCGTGTGTATGGGGCATTAGGCTAAAATAGAGGAGCATTTGCAGGCAGAATAAACACAAAACGCCTATAAAAGCTATTTTTTTTTTTGTGATCACATTCCCTGTGTTCTCAGCTGCATAGGAGAAGCAGCAGCACATTACAGCGTCCCAGTGAAAGGCTGTGCATGGGAGGTTTGTCAGGACAAGTCTGGTACAAGCGTACACTACGTTCCCAGCATAGCTAGAGAACTGACCACTGTATTCTCCTGCTGAGGGTGGTCAGTTTTTAATAGGATAGGACTGGCAATAATGCAAAGAGAACAGGATGCTTTCTCATACATGTACATGGTGGAACAGGCACATATCAGGAATATGAAATGTTGGGGCAACAAACGCTTCTGTGTTCTTTATATTAGATGTTTCTTAAGCTGGCAATAGATGGGTAGAATTTTGAATGAAAATTCCTTGGAAAGGAAGGTTCTAATAAGTTTGTTCATATTATTTTTATATTTTTTTTTATTTTTTTTATAATTAGTGGTGTCAAATTGACAATTGATTTTGACCAGTTATGAGGAAATTTGATGGAGCAGGAATTTCTAACAGTGCTATGGTTCTCATTCGGTCCATTAGTTCCCTAATCAAATTTTAAAAGCAAATCTATCGAATGACAAATATTCAAAAACATGATGTTTTAAGACTTTTTGTACAAATTTTCTTAAGGCCCCTTTCACACAGGGTGAGAGTGGCGTCGGCGGTAAAACGGGGTTATTTTTAGCACCGATTTACCGTCATTTTAGCGGCGGTATTCGGCCTCTAGTGGGGCGGTTTTACCCCCTGCTGGTGGTCGAGAAAGGGTTAAGACCACTGCAAAGCTCTGCTACAGCAGCACTTTGCCGGCGGTATAGCCACGCTGCCCCATTGATTTCAATGGGCAGGAGTGGTGTATACACCGCTCCAAAGATGATGCTAGCAGGACTTTTTTTTTTTACCGTCCCGCCAGCGCACCACTCTAGTGTTAAAGCCCCCGGGGCTTTCACATTGGAGACACAGGCGCGGCTCTTTGCAGGCACTACAGCGCTAAAAATAGCGCTTGCAAAATGCCCTGAAAGTGCCCCAGTGTGGTTTTCCAGCATGGTCATCTGACAGAGGCCCGCCAAACGGCCGACTTCTGTAGGACAGGGTGGCATACACATGGGCCGAATGTTGTCTTTTTTTTTTTTTTTTTAACTGGCTGTCATCCAGCGTTCGGCCCGTGTGTACGGGGCTTACATTTTTCTCAGGTTCACTGTTATCTGACCCAGTTTTTATTCTAATACAATGCAGGAGGCCAGCTTCAAAATGTTTTAAACCTTTGTTAGGATAGACTGTAAACTAGATTTGAAAACAATCGATCAGTTATCTCCCAGCGCAGTACAGACAGGGTTAATTAAGGCAAACGCCTCTTCCCTGTTAATGAAGGGGCTGGGAACTAAGAGGTTTTGCTTATTGGAGTCTCTAGGAAAAAATAAAAAAATAAACTAAAGGATTAACTGCATTTTTTTTTTAAGTCTTTTTTTTATTTTTTTATTTATTTTTTGTTATTTGAATGACATGTAACAACAATGTTGTCTAATTTTCGTTGAAAAAGTAGAAATGCACTTTGAAGCGTCACTGTATGGCTCCATGCACACTGCAGCTCAAAAAACTTTTTTCTGGATGCCAGATTGCTGCCAGAAAACGCTGGTTGAAAAATGTGCTTTTAACAGCTTTTTGTACTAGCGTTTATGATCGTTTGTTAGCGTTTATGGGCGTTTTCAATAAAAATACACAGAGGACACTCCAAAAATCCTACAGTTCATTCCAAACTCCCACAATGCATTGAAAAAAATAGAATGCTGAACACTAATTAACACGTGTTTATGATCGTTTATCGACGTTTGACGTTTTTTGGCAGTGAAAAACGGCACTTTGAACGTGAATTTGTGGCATTTAGAAAAATAGCCCGTAAACTCCACTGCTCATCAAGGCTAAAAAACATGCATGGACTCATAGGCTAACATAGAGTGGAGTTTATGGGCTTAAAAAAAAAAAAAACGCCCAAACTCCAATAAACTGCAGTTTATGAGCTCCAGTGTGCATGGAGCCTAAGGGTCAAGGGATAGGCACACAGACCCCCAACAGTCCTTGAAGACACGGGCTGCAGTGCTGGAATGGAGGGGAGATGAGAGACATGGGCTGCCAGAGAGAACCGTATACTACTACTTTGGCTTTCATTTTACACTCTCTATTTTAACCTGATAGTGCTTTTAATTATGTATGCAGATGTACCCACACATGTACAGAAATTGAGATCATTGCCATTTTTTCAACTTTACCATGTAGTTCATTTTTTGGACAGATTTTTCTTCTCTGCATACAACCTCCATTTTCAGTGTCTTCTGCTCTGGTAATCAATTGAAAACAAAAATCGATTTTAGATCAGATTAGGAAAATATAGTGATTCATGTTTCTGACCCTTTTTCCAGGTTTCAGGGAACTGACCCTTGATCTGTATTTGAACGTAATGCTGTAATCTAGTCAATCGATGACACTAATGATTGACATTTTTGCAGTGGATGTGCATGGCAGAGCACTTTGTGTGAATGTGAGTTGTCTGAACTGAATGGTTCAGGAAACTTAAAAGCTGCCATTTCAGCTACCTATGAATGTTGCATAACAAGCTAAACGCCAGCATTTGAAGATGCCTTCCTTTTTATTTGTATGTATGTGTGTGTGTATGTATGTGTGTATGTATGTGTGTATGTATGTGTGTATGTATGTGTGTGTGTGTGTATGTATATATATATATATATTCCTTTGTCTTTTAAAAGTTGAACTGTATGCAGAAAATAACAATGACCCCAATTAATGCTGTTCTATGAAAAAGATCTATTTTTAAATGTACCTTAGTGTGTTAGTGTATTGCGACAGTGGAGGAGTTCCACTATTCCGAAACAATGCAGGGAGGGGTTAACTCCATCCACCTTGCTTTAGTGGATGGAGGAATCCTCTTCTTCATTTTTCTTTTTTTTTTTTTTCTTTTAACCTGGCTGAAAAAAAAAGAATATAGCACATATAACTGCCATACACGCCATATTATAATTGAATGTTCTTAAAAATGCCTTTCCGGTCTGCAATTATGTAATTTTCTGTGACATTCAATGCTGTACGGAAACCTGGATGTGTTACCTTCATCGTTGGTGTTTAAAGCGCCTTCAAAAATTTCAGCAAAATAAATGGTAGAAATCTGCTACAAAGTTTTTTAAAATCCCTGCAATTTACATGGATCACCAAGAGGTGATTGGTTGCCCCCCCCCCCCCCCCCCCCTCAATATTGTCTTATGAGACAGAGGCCTATTGGACTTCATCACCAACAACAAAACTATCTTGAATTCTAGGAAATCCTCTTCTCAAAGTCTACCATACCCAAAAGTGATAGTGTTTTATTCCTGCGCTACCACTGGTGATCTATCAAATGTCAGGGGCTGCTGCTACTACCGGAATGGATCACACCGTATCCACTTAATATGAAACTTAAGATATGTTGGTATTGCACTACCCCTATATTAAATAACCCTCCGAAGGTGATAAGTATAATGCCTAATTACATAAATCAATAGTGTAATATAAAAATATATATATAAATGTCTACTGAATATCAAAAAGTGCTACATTAAATAAAATAAAATACACACCACAGAGGTGATAGAATGCAAATAAATGAAAATCAAGTGAACAAAGGTAAGTAACTAAAAACAGTCTCTTAAAAAATTACTATTTTGATAAAGTGCAGAGAAAATGCAAAAAAAAAAAAAAAAGTAAACGCACTACAGAGTCAATTGAAAACCTCCACGAAAACACAACTGCTTCAATTGAGTGCAAAGCCAAAAAAGTGAATTGATCATAAAGTGCCAAGTGCGTGTGTTTTGTTCACTTATATCACCTCTGGAGAGTGTTTACTTATTTGCACATTAATAAGACGCACTTGGCACTTTATGATCAATTCACTGTTTTTTGGCTTTGCACTCAATTGAAGCAGTTGTGTTTCCGTGGAGGTTTTCAATTGACTCTGTAGTGCGTTTACTTTTTTTCTTTTCTTTTTTTTTTTTTTTGCATTTTCTCTGCACTTTATCAAAATAGTAATTTTTTTAAGAGACTGTTTTTAGTTACTTACCTTTTTGTTCACTTGATTTTCATTTATTTGCATTCTATCACCCCTGTGGTGTGTGTGTTTTATTTTATTTAATGAAGCACTTTGCACTTTTTGATATTATTCAGTAGACATTTATATATATATATATTTTTATATTACACTATTGATTTATGTAATTAGGCATTATACTTATCACCTTCGGAGGGTTATTTAATATAGGGGCAGCGCAATACTAATATATCTTAAGTACCATACCCAAAGGGCTTGTTTTGCTTGATGCGAGTCAAGGAATTTGCATTCTAGAAAGTGCTCTGTGGGACTGTTGCTTTCTTTTTTCCAGTTGGGTCTGTATCAGCATCTGACCTAGATTACCATCCCAGAGACCAGAGACCATTGGCCTCATACTCCAGTTAAGGCCTTTGTTCAGGGTGTAGCACACATCTCTCCTTGCTGTCTCCTGTGTCCCCTTGGGATCCTTATCTGGTTCTCTCTGCTCTACAGAAGACACCTTTTGAAACTATGGCTGTTCCCTTGTCTGGCCTTACTCGCAAGGTTGGCTTTTCTTGTTGAATTCATGCATAGTAAGTCATTTTGTAAGTGTAGGGCTAATTGTCAGTTTGTAGTAATTCTGACAATACCTTCAGCCGCCTTTCTTCTCAGCGGGTCAGCACCATCTTTGTTCAGGCATCATTAATTGTAGGCATTTTCTTGTGTACTAAGATCCTAGTTCATAAATTACACAATTATGTAAATCTCTAAGTGCAAGTTAAGAGGCTGCAGCAGGGGATGATATGTCTGAGGAATCATGTGCACAAACGGCCAAGATCATTAAGACAAGTCTTTATTTTTTTGGATACATGTACATGTGAGGGCCATGCTTGTCTGCACAGATGTTCCATGCATCTTCTGACAGGCAGTCACTTTCATAACACTTGAGATGCAGCGGCTGTGCAGGCACAGCCTCCTCCCTATTTAAATGGCAGTGCGTGTGCATGGCCCCAGACGCATACAGTGTTCGTTTGAGACCGTGGACCCAAACGGCTACCAAATTAGGTGGCTGTGTCCGTGTAGCTGCTGCATCCTGATTTGCCATCAATGGGACTCCCTGAACAGGGATGCGTGGAAACATGGCCCTCTTATGGGTGAAACAAAGCATGCGTGTAATTCCTTTAGAAAGAGATAAACAAAAACATTTTTATGAATAGTTACTCACTTTTTAAACATACTTTTTATACGTGTAATTTTTTCATTCCTGGTGTCCTAGTTTTAGAGGTAAATATTTAATACCGGGTGCTTCTATCCATTTGCAGAACATTCTGGCATTATAAATAAAATATGCAAAACACTTTTTGCACATATTTGTATAATTTTCATCCAGGATTCACACAGTTTCACTATTCTCCTATTAGAAAAATGTGTCAATCCTGGGTGAAAACATTTACAAATAAATCCCTATGTATTCCCCTGTCTTTAACCACTTCAATACCGGGCACTTAAGCACCTTCCTGCCCAGACCAATTTTGAGCTTTCAGCGCTGTCGCACTTTGAATGACAATTGCGCGGTCATGCTACACTGTACTCATGAAATTTTTATAATTTTTTTCCCCACAAATAGAGCTTTCTTTTGGTGGTATTTGATCACCTCTACGTTTTTTTTTTTGCGCTACAAATAAAAAAATATCGAAAATTTCAAAAAAAAATGTGTTTTTTTTGTTTCGGTTTCAAAACTTTGTAAATAAGTACGTTTTCTCCTTCACTGATGGGCACTGATGGGGCTACACTGATGGGCACTGATAAGGCGGCACTGATGGGCACCAATAATGTGGCACCAATGAAGTGGCACTGATGGGCACTGATCGGTGGCACTGATGGGCGACACAGATGGGCACTGATAGGTGGCACTGATGGGCGACACAGATGGGCACTGATAGGTGGCACAAATTGGCACTGATAGCTGGCACGGATGGGCATGGATGGGCGGCACAGATGGGCATGGATGGGCGGCACAGATGGGCATGGATGGGTGGCACTGATAGGTGGCACAGGTGGGCACTGATAGGCGGCATTGTATTGTTATACTGTACTAATGGATGCCAATCAGTGCCAAACAATAATGCATGCCAATCAGTGATGCCCATTGTGGGCACTGGCATCCATTATGGGCACTGATTGACATCCATTGTGGCACGGACTGGCATCCCTGGTGGTCTAGGGAGGATTACCTTTTGCTGGGCATCCCTGGTGGTCTGGTGGCGTCCCTGGTGGTCCAGTGTGGGCATCCTCGGGGGGCTGTGCTGATAATCGATCAGCACAGACCCCCCCCCTGTCAGAGGAGCAGCCGATCGGCTCTTCCTAGTTATACTTGATTGGACACGGCTGATCACGGCTATCCGACGGAGACTCTTTACCGAGATCATAGTTGCAGGGTGTCAGACTGACACCCCGCAACAACGATCGCCGCGATGCACGCCCCCCGGGGTGCGCAGCGGCTCATAATCCTGATCACGTCATGTGACGTCCGATCAGGATTATACAACCACTTTGCCACCGTCATTTGCCTATAGGGCGGGCGGCAAGTGGTTAAATAAACTTTATCTTTATAGCTACATAGTTAGTCTGGTTGAAAAAAGACACAAGTCCATCCCATTCAACCAGTCGAAGGGGAAACAATGTATACAATCCTCCATACACAAACCTATGCTCACAGTTGATCCAGAGGAAATATGACAGTTATCTTTTGTCTGTGTAGGCGATTTCTTCAGTTATTACCACACTACTTTTTCTCCTAATGTAATTCTCATGTTGGGCATTAAGAATTGGTTACTCATTATATAAGCTTGTTATTTACAAGTATATTCTTTTTTTGAAATGTTTTTACATTATACTGACAGTTTGTTTTTTGTTTGTTTGTTTTTTCCCTTCTCTCAAGTATCCATTTGTTTATGGACTGCTGCTTGCCGTGAGCTGGTGTTGCTTGGTGTGCCTTAGTCGTATTTATATGGGAATGCATTCCATTTTGGTAAGCCAGAAATCACTTTTCCTACATTAACAATCATATTTTAATTCCTTTGTGTACTTTTTATTATAGCAACAATCATAGATTGTACTAAAAGTCCCAGTGCTCTGACATCCCATATTATGTCCTGACTGTCTTTAATAATGTCCAGACTGCACTGCCTTTCCACACAGTAATAACACTATAGCCACGTTCTCACCTTATTACCCCCTAGAACGGTCCCTACTATAGTTGGTTGCTTATATTTTTTTCAAGTCTTCATGTGGAAGGAATTTCCCCTAAACATAAGACTGATTATAGTTGGGCAAATGTCTGATTAAAAGGCAGTGATACCCTAATTTTTTTCCCCCATCCTGTCCAAGTCATCTCAAGCAATGCTTGGTATTTCTGATTTCTTTTGCTATCCTGACAGCAATTATTCCTTTGTCTCTCTTTGGATTAATAGGCGCATTCAACTGGAGGTAAAAAAATGCACATTACTGGTAAGGTCCCCTTCACACTATCGGTTCGATCGGGTCTGTTTTTCAGGGTGACCTGATCGGACCCTTTATTCTCCTCTATGGAGTAGCAGGTGTAAACTGACTTGTGCCCATTTTACATTTGCCAACATCCAATCTGATCCACTAAAAACAGCCAGATGGGGATGTCAGATGAAATGGTCTGGATCTAGGTCCGTTTACATCTGACTGCCCATAGAGAAGAGCAGGCTGTGTCTGCTCTGCATACGCGGAATGGACACGGACCTGTCATCTGCCTGCTCAGCAGGGATCCCTTGCTGAGCAAGAACTCTTGGTGAAGCCCAACTTGTTTGAAAAGGGCCTAGGACTGGCCATACATGGCTGACTTTCAACTGATTCCTGCTGAATCGTCCCAAATATGAGCTGTGGGGGACCCTGTCATCACCCCTGCGGCTCTATATACTTCAACTAAAAAAAATTGAAGGATCCGGGTGGAAAATTGTTGGCTGAACAGTTAATGTATCCTATCGGATACAAATCACTGTTCGGGTCTTCAGACCAATGGTGCTGCGGCTTTTGCTGACAGTGTGGAGTCCTCCATCTTCGCTGTTTAGTGTGGTTCGGGAAATTTGAACGATTTCTATAGTTCAGTCCAAGGGCTAAATGAGAAACATCTGAAAATGTATGGCTGACCTAACCCCATGTCCATTGTATTAGTAGCCTACCCACTATTATCTCGCAGTTCTGATCATCTTGTGGTGTGTTTTTTAATTTTTTTTATAGAACACGCTAGTGCTCAGGTCCAGCCATCAACAGCGCTTGTTTTCCCACACTAAGGCCTGCTTCACACTAGTGCAACTTCAGATGCAACTTGAGTTGTGCAGAATCATAGGACAATGGAAATGGGACTGTTTACAATGATGCCCATAAACATCAATGCAGCACAGCACATATCTGTCCTGTGTACGATGCCAGCGTGATTTTGGCCCCATAGACATGCAATGGAAGTGCACCAAAAATGCATTTACATGTGATCTGATGTGTTTTTGATGCAATTTCAGTGCTTTTTTTTCCCCATCACAGCAGATATGCTTATCATTGGCCAAAACAAAAATTACAGAGGTGTGAAAATCGCATCACTATCTTGTTAAAAAAAACGCATCAAAATGTAACCAAGTCACACTACAAAATCGCACTGAAAATTGGACCAAGTCACATCTGCAGTAGCATAAACTGGGGCTAATCATTGGAGCAGAGCGGCATTACTTTTATGTTTATAGAGGTTTCAGACTGATAACCAAGTAAACACGTCCATGACAATGCGTGCATTTAGAT